>NC_080048.1:12821456-12876456 GCF_026212465.1 Amaranthus tricolor
ATTTAATCTCATCTTCTAATTTCAAAAGAAGTATTGAACATTGTTTGAACAAAATTATACATTAATATATATTCAAGATTATTAATACAATTACAAACTATCTTATACTTCTCCGAATAATAAGCTATTAAAAATGAGTGACAAAGAAAAACTGCTTGGAGGACTTATAGCGGGTAGTCTGAGAGTACTTTAACTCAGACTACACCAACTAAGAGTGTACGTAAGCCTCCGAATCCTGGGTATGGTCCGATGAGTTTACGCGTAGTTCCCATAGAGGAATGACACCAACAATATTTGAAGAATTTTTCACTACAATGAGTAGATCACAGCTCTCCTTGATCCATCATCAACAAATTTACTTCTTCGTGATACTGTGAAAATTGTGTCCGATAGAAGCAAAAACATTTACGTTAGAATATTCAGATCCAATATATGATTGTGAATTGTAGAACTAACGTCAACCATAGTGGTATGACCAATAACAAAGAAAATGATGCTAATGAAAAAAGATTTTGGACCATTTGATAAAGCTAACTAAAAACACCAGAACAAGGGTTCAACATATGAACAACTTACAAAAACTTGACAGTTGCAACCATTTCAACATAGGAACAACATATAAACAACAAATGAACAACTTACAAAAACTTGACAGTTGCAACCATTTCAACATAGGAACAACATATGAACAACATATGAACAACTTATAGCGGTCCATTTGATAAAGCTAACCATGAATATCAGCCTTTTTCTATACAAAAAGTTACAATTTAAACCCAAACAAGAAAACAGATGCAAAAGTACAGCGACATTTGGAGATTTACAGTTGAATAGTTGCTGAAGAATCGAATTGACAGTTGAACAGTTCAACCCAAACTTACAATTTCATGTAATCTATGATAAACACTGATGATAAAATTGAAGTTATGAACAATGAGAACCATGAATATCAGCCTTTTTCTATACATCCACCTACAATTTCAACCCAAACAAGAAAACAGATGCAAAAGTACAACAACATTTTGAGATATATAGTTGAATAGTTGGTGAAGAATCGAATTGACGGTTGAACAATTCAACCCAAACTTACAATTTCATGTAATCTATGATAAACACTGATGATAAAATTGAAGTTATGAACAATGAGAACCATGAATATCAACCTTTTTCTATACATCCACCTACAATTTCAACCCAAACAAGAAAACAGATGCAAAAGTACAGCGACATTTGGAGATGTACAGTTGAATAGTTGCTGAAGAATCGAATTGACGGTTGAACAGTTCAACCCAAACTTACAATTTCATGTAATCTATGATAAACACTGATGATAAAATTGAAGTTATGAACAATGAGAACCATGAATATCAACCTTTTTCTATACATCCACCTACAATTTCAACCCAAACAAGAAAACAGATGCAAAAGTACAGCGACATTTGGAGATGTACAGTTGAATAGTTGCTGAAGAATCGAATTGACGGTTGAACAGTTCAACCCAAACTTACAATTTCATGTAATCTATGATAAACACTGATGATAAAATTGAAGTTATGAACAATGAGAACCATGAATATCAGCCTTTTTCTATACAAAAACTTACAATTTCAACCCAAACAAGAAAACACATGTTCATCCCTAAAAAATCTATGATAAAATAAAATTCAGCCCATTACAAAATTAGAACTCAAATGCAAATCAAAGTTAGATCAAAAGGAAGAAGGAGTTTTACAGTAGAACTTGGTGCCTAATTCCAGTTACCAGCTCATTTTGAAAGATAAAGAATGCCAAATTGCTACTAACAGATACAATTGCTACGGTACAGAGAAAAGAAAAAAAAACAAGAACTTCATACCTACGGTACTACAGGCTGCCGGAGATGAACATGTTCTACCGGCCGGATTGGAGGAGAACAGATGGAATTGTAAGAGGGCCGCCGGTTTCGGTGAGAGGATGAAGAAGAGAGAGTTGAGTTAGGGTTTATTAGAGCGGGATTTGGGAAATGTCGCTGTTGCAGGATGAAGAAAGGAACCAAAATCCTTTTTTATCAAATGACGGTGACGTGGCAAGTTGTTGACCGCTGATCTGATTTTAGCATTATAATCCAACGGCTAAAACACCTTATCCGTGTGCTATCCAAATAACCAATAACATTTTGTGCAAGTAATGTATCAATTGAGTAATATATTCATCAAATTGGACAATTAGTTATCTAAAATAATTTATTTGAGTAATATAAATATTTTATATCAAATATTAAATATTTTATTATTGAATTTGGTAAAATTGCATAATTTAGGCTATTTAATTCAAAGTAACAAAAAAGGTGGAGTACTAGTTTCATTTACTATAAGTCTTTAATAGATCGAATTATGATAAGTGAATTACGATCGATTATTAATAGCCTATAAATTACTTTAGAGTATTCAATATCAGTAATAACTAATAAGTAATAGCATTGAGTTAACTGTCAATGATAATCTGTAACTGTATCTATAACTCTATAAGATAGTTTGTATTAGTTTCATTCACTCCAATAGGTCTAGTTCCGAACATTATTAAGTTTTAAATTAAATACGATCAATTATTAGTGTAATAGATTTATTATTTTAAAGTATTTAAGGTCATTAATAAGTATAAATACATAATATCATATAAAATGGTTATGATTACTTGATTAATCTAATTCACTTTATTATATATAATAAGTTTCAATTATCAAACTTAGAAATACAATCAATTATTAGTGTAATAGAGTAATGTATATTCTAATAGCCTATGAGATAGTTTAGATTATTCTTATTCATTCAAACAAATCGAGTTTCGATTATCGAGTTTTAATATTTAATCAATTATCAAAAGTTGCAACATGATGCATTATTAAATAATAGTCTCATATATATATATATATATATATATATATATATATATATATATATATATATATATATATATATATATATATACATATATATATATATATATATATATATATATATATATATATATATATATATATATATATAAACTAATTGAAATAAATTGATCTGCCATAAAATGAGCATACATCAATTAAAAAACCCGACTATTAACTTACTTCGATATTGACCCGATCGATAGTTGTCCGTAACCGATAACTACTCGAAAAATAAAGCTCGAACCCGATTTGTGCCCGAAAAAACCGAACTAATGTAAGACCGATGACAACCCGAGCTCGATTGACACACGACTCGAATTTCAACCGATAACAAACCGGTTTGAACCCGATAATGCGAACAACTGTTGTTAAACCGACCCGTAACCAACCGATCTGACCCGAGTATGACCCGTTGTTGTATACAACCGAAAATTTACCGATTCGAAAATCAACCGAGCCGAATTACACCCGTCCGAAACCGACCCGATGACCCGAATGAACACCTTTAGATAAAACAATGTTGTAGTTCTACTTTGGGTTTACAAAGTTACCCTGTTGAGTTTGACGTTAGTAGTTTGCATGAATTAAATTTTATGAAAAAAAATAACGATTGGGAAAAAATAAGTTTTAAACTACTTATTAATTATTGTAATACGATATGATATATTATGTAAAAAAGTAATTTTTGTCAATTAATAATTATATTCTTTTGTCAAAATTTCGTAATGTCAAATGTCATGTAATTAATAAACATCTCATAATAATAATGATTTAGACATTATACATTTTTTTTTTAAATATTAATATAAAATTCGTCAACTGCACAACTTTTTTAGTATGAAATTATATATAACGACAAATTTTAAATAAGATTGCAATAATGAAGCTTTTGATTTTATAGTATGAAATATCTATTAGCAATTTATTTTTAAATATCTAACGACAATTTATTTTGCATAAATTGCAATAATGAAGCTTTTGATTTTATAGTATGAAATATTTAAATAAATAAATTATAAAAAGAAAAAAAAAAAAAGTATTCACAGCCTAGCAATTTGTATCATAAAATCGTGTCGTTCTTGCTCTGTCGGTTATGCCTCAATCCATTAAATGGTTTCATTACAAGGATGCAGAGTGTTTCCTATTGTAAAGTTTGTATACATTGATGCACTTATTTAGTGGTCCTATGTTCTTTTCTTAAAAAAATTAGTCTTGTGTTCAATTTAATACTCTGCTTCAGACTAAAAACAGGAAAACTTGCTTAATTGCTTCTGGACTTTTTTATCCATGAATATTAACTTCCTGTTTAAATTGATTCACTTTTCTGATTTACTTCTTGTTCATAATTGACCCTACGTTATAATTCACGATTGTTCATAATTAGAGTATAGACTTATGGAAAACTCTTAGATTTCAAATTTGTAGCAAATATTCAATGGAACAGAAAAGTATTTTGTACTTTGAAAAAACGTAAAATAAATATAACTGGCTTAATAGAAATTTCATGATCTGTGTCATCATTTTAAGTTTTGACTGTAAATAGGAAAATGAAACATCGATTAGAATCCTCTTCCCACCTTTCATGTACCACCTTCTTGATGTGCTACACTCTAATGTTACATGGACACAACTAAGATGATGGGATACGGGTGTGGATCTAAGTATCACACTCCACAATTTTTATCAAATTCTGTGTTTTAGCGTAAAATAAAGTGTTAGAGTACCGCACCCATGTTTGAGCATTGAGGATCACGCACGACCACATAGGTACATAAGATAAAAGGAAAATTCCATCTAATAGGGGCATGCCATGCTTTTTTTTGTTTGAAAAATTAAATGGATAAAAAAGGATTATTGTGATCCCAAACAAAAATTTGTAAGACATGAATCATATCGGGAAAAAAATCTGTTTCACTAAAGTGCTTGTTTAATAAACTTCAGGTGTTGGTGTAACTGGATGACCTGCTAATTTACCAAAAAAAAATACGTTGAAAATTAATGTAAAAATAGTAAAAAAATTTGAAAAATTTACATAAAAAATTTTTAATAGAAAAAATGCAAATAATTTATTAAACATTTTTTTTACATTCTTTTCGACATTTATTTTAATTTATTTTAAAAAAACAAAACTTGATATGGAAAATCATTTGGTTACTAGGTTTACTCTAGGCAAAATGCCTTATTATTGTAATTCTGAAATTGTTGTGGAAAATCAAAATTCAAGGCAGAAGTAAGTTTAGTTTATAACAAATCCCTGCAATTTTTTGACCTTCTAAATTCATTTGTGATACCGCTAACTGTAAGTACAATTCCCTGACCCTTTCAATCCAATGAATTTTGCAAAAATTATGAAAAACTATTTTAATTGATTTTTTTTTTTTCTATAGAAATATGTGGATGAATTACTGTATTATAATGATAAATGTGTAGTACTCTGAGCATAATTAAAGAGAGTGAAATTATTGGATTATTTTCAAATGCAACGAACTTTAAAGGGTAGAATACACTAACAAGGAAAAATTGCAAAATCCATTGGACATACAGAGAATTTCTGGAAAAAAGTAAGAGGAACAGAGATAACCCAGAAAAAGGGTTAATTTCTTTGCAAATGGGAAAAAGAAAGATTGAATCTTCTAGTAAGAATCAGGAGGTTATTATTTCAATTGATGATCTAGAATCAACCACTTCAGGTTTTACTTGCTCTTTACTTTTTCTGAATTCTCAATATAATTTGATATTTATTTTGGTTTAATTTTGCTTGATGTGGAGGAGAAAGATTAAATCAATAAACCTTTGGTATAATTTTATGTTCTTTGAATCTTGGATGTCACATTTTTCTTGCTGTTTTTGTCATTTTAGTTTTATTTTTTCTCAATGTAATTTTTAAAAATTTTTTACTTTCATTTTCTATATTGTTTTTCATTGGCTAATCTATTTAACAGTTGAATTCTTCACAATTTTTTTCTAGGTGTAATTTGTTTATGGCCTTAACTTATTGTGTGTAAGTGAAAATGATGAGTATTAATACTCAAGTGTGAATTGCTATACTGTAGGCTGTGAAATTGAAACTAATAGCACTCTACTAAAAGAGTTATGTTGGATGTATATGAAGAACCATCGCTTTTTTGGAATACGAATGACCTGTTAAGACTAATTTAACAAGTTACAAGGTCAATTTCTTGGAAGATTCATGCATTAAAGGTTTGATTTTTAGGAAATTGATTTGATTGAAGCAAATTTGTGTGCTAAATTCTTCAAGGGAAGGAGTGTTTGTTTGCTGAATTTTGTGTTGTATTGTGTATAGAGCCAAGATTTACACTTCTTTTGGTTGTGGATTATAATGATTCATTAAATCATACCCACTTTTTGTTTATGCGAAGTTGTGAATAATGCTGGCTACTAAGGATAATTGGAAACAACCCTTTTGTTATCATTAACAAGGGTAAGGTTGCATAGATCCGACCATGAAACCTTGCCTAGATGGGAACCACTTATTGGTATCGGAGTACTTAAATATCTTATCAAACTTTTCCGGAACTTTATATTACATTTGATCATTATAGTTACTTTGTGGTATAATATTGTGTAATTACCATTTGGTCGGCTAAGTTCTTTATGACATTGGCTTAAGACGATGTTTTATGTGTTTCTTTTCATTTTAAGGTGTTTAGTTCTTGATTGATTTTCAGAATCTCAACCCTGATTTTGAGTATTAAATTTGGTAGTGAAGTTGAATTTTCCGCCAGTTAGAAGAATGAAATTTGTCCTAAGCTTCTCCGATTGAGATGATATGCATTTACGTTGACTTGATCTTCTATAGATTATTGGCTATCCCATCTTTTTTAATTATTTAGGCTTTTGCACATTGAAAAATTGATTAAGTGTATTTTGGTTGGTTTGTCGCTTCAGTTAACGATTCAATTTAGTCAATTATTTAGAACTTGCTTCTCATTTGGTGAAAATTAAAGTAATTATAGGCCTTATGGCTTTGAATGGCAATGGAATAAGAGGGATAACGATTTACTCATAAGTTATAACGTCTGTTCTTTTGTTGGCAAGGTATTAATGAGAGAAAACCCTCGAGGGACAGATCGATAATACAGAAAAGACTTGAATACTCTATACCTTGTTCCTCAGACTCCGTATCAAATTCTTCTGGAACGCGCTCAACGATGGATAGTTATACATTTAACTACCACTAGGAGTAAGTTATTCCCCTGGTATCAAAAGGGTCTCTTTTTCTTAGTGTCTTTATGATGTTAATTCAGATTTCTAAAACGTTCAGGAATATATAGAAGATCATTTTTGAAACCAAAAGGGAATCATTTAATTATTTGGATGCCTTGGATTTCTACAACTTCTTGTGCAAGAAAAGTCTAGATTGAAAACTAAAAAAAACAGAAGATTTTCTTGAAGAAGTATGTGTTTGTTCCTATTGTATGCAGGTATATGTTCGCATTAATTACTTTCTATTCTGGTTGTCTTCCTGCTTGCGATGCAAGTTTTGTAGAAGATGTTTTATGCTAAGTAACACCAGCTCGACAATGTTAATCTATCACAATCACTCATAATTTGTGAGGGAATTTTGAAACAAAGAAATTACAAAGATGAGAAATTTTTAGTTGGGTGATGCAGTCATAGTAGAATTGTCTTTTTATTTTTTTCTATTTTTATTTTTTTTTCTTCTATTTTACAGATATGGGGGGTGTTTGGTAAATAACTTTTGTATTTTTTTTTGTTCACTTTTTGCTTTAGCCTGTTGGCTAGTCAAAAAGTCAAAAATTGTTAGGTAAATGATTTTTTTTGGCTTTTATTCTAAGATGAAAAAGCTACGGTGGTTAATTTTTTTTGCTGCTTTTGGCTATTAGTCTACGTTTTATCTAATTAACAGTCAACAGTCAACAGTCAATATCTAATTTTACAAAACATCTTCATTATCAACTGACTTATTCAATTAGCTTTAAAGCCAAAAAAATTAGTTAACACTTCCAATTGGTCAAACAAACCAACTAACAAAGCCAATCAACAACCATTTGCCAAACTCCCTTATAGGAAATATTGCAGATTTGTTGTTTGTTTAGTTGTTGATGTGATTATGATTTTCTTTTCTGTAGGGATCACTGGAGACTGGTGATTTTATGTCATTTTTGTTAGTCTGTAAACTCAGACAAAGGAACGAGATGCATCTTATTGCTTGATTCGAATAACATGGTTGCAAATGTAATTGGATCTGATTTGAGAAAGTATGGTCTTAGGCTCTTAGCCTGTTTTCATTACTTTTTTGAGAAAAAAATCTAATTTATACGGATAAATGGTTTTGTTTAACTTTTTATTTGTAGGTTTGTTTACGATATATTTCAAGCCCAAGGTCGATCTGAATCTAAAGATGATATATACCGTATTCCTCTATTGGTGCCACAGATGGATAATCTGTAAGCTTTTTCTAAATTTGATTATATTTGAATGTGCTTCCATGTTTTGCTAAGGCTCCATCTTATACTTCTATAAGAATAATTATTTTGAAGTATTTTCTATTGAATAGCCTCTAAAGAATCCAAGAGGCTTAACCATCTTTGATTGTTGATACAACACACCACATCATCGTTTAATAGCCTCTTAAGACCACTACAAAGATCAGCCATATATTAAAGAAAAATTAGAGTAGTTGACAACCATTAACTCCCCTTGAATCCAAAGTAATTATTAGGCACCTTAAACAGACCCATGCGCAATGTATATAAAGTTGGACACTTTCTTTCAATCTCTCCAATCGAAGGAAAAGTAGAATAGAAAAAAAAAGAACACATTAAGCTCCATTTTCATACAAGGCCATATCCATTGAGAGAACCCTATCCTTGTTGTATGTGAGAGTTTTTTTGGGATTGGTGGAGCCGATTCATTGTGCAAAAGTGTGGTAATTGTCACGATTGTGGTAACTATACAGTGATGAGGTAATGAGAGTGATTCGGCTGACTTACCACCAAATAGTGGCCAAAATTATGAGATAGCCCTTGAGTCCGCCTAAATGCGGTATTTTTATACCTTGATAGCGCGGGTGATAACAGTTTGTTTTATTTGCAAACATGTAAAATGTAGCTGATACGATTCTTGTTTTTGCACTATGAGTCGATTCAAGGGTATATAGGATTATTTAAGTCTAGATTGTTCACATGAATTTCAATAGTATGCTTTTCATACAATTTTATCTTCTCTTCAATCTGATGCAACTCGTATTGAAAGGCAACCCCTTTCACTTTTCAGGTTCCCTAACAAAAAAATGATGTTGACTGTGGTAGATTTGTTCTTTACTTTATTACACGATTCCTCAATGATGCTCAAGAAAACTTCAGCAAACAAGTGGCTGCCCTGATTTTTATGATATCTCCCAACCTTCTAAAGTTATCGTAACATGACTTTAGATCATGTCTCAATTTGTGTCTCATCTTGCGTCCTAGCTCTGCTCATTTTGACACACTACAAAACTTTTAGGTTTGTTCGCTCAAAATTTTCGTTGCATGTGAAAAATGCCGCATAACTAAAGATATTATGGACTATAAGACGAGCTAAAGATGAGACATAGAAAAGAGATAAAAGAACTCGATTTCTTTAGTGCAGTTACGCGTGTCAATCAAAACAACCTCTTTGCTAGTATTATCATTAATAAGAGTAAGGTTGCATAAATTTGACCCCAAACTCCACCTGTGGGAGCCGCTTAATGGCAGTTAGCGTAATGGAATGTTATTGGTACAAGCGTTAATGCCTCTAATTTTTTTGATATGTTTTTGCTAGAGTTGTTCATGGGCGGACTTGGGCAGGTAGCGGACCGAGTAGTACCTAAAAATTCTACCTGTGGGCTCAAATATTCAAAAGTCCGCCCGCAGTTGCGGGCATATTTATTTTGTCGCTACCCACCCATTTTTAAAGCGGGCGGGACCCGCGGGTAGGCAGGTATTTCTTATATAAAAATGCAAAATATAAATCATATTATAAAGTTAAGTTTTAATAACAATTAAAATACAATACATTGTCTAAAATACTCTAAATATATATAAAGCCTCAAAATACTCAAATTACTTGAATATTGAATATAGACGGTGGAGTCGGCTACTTGTTTGAACTTTGATAGTCGACTGCTTGAGTGCTTTGAGGATTAAAATATTGAATGTAGACAGTAGAATTAGAAATTTTAAAGTCTAAAAGAAGCAAACTCTATAGTACAAGAGTAAAAAGCTAAACTTGGGTATGGATACTAATTATTAAAGTTGGGTATGGGTCATGTAGTAGTACTAGTTTAATAATTAATAGAATTAATTATTTAATAAATAATATATTAAACTAAGCGGGTGGGCGGGTACACTCGCGGGTATTGTTTTGGTGTCGCTACCCGCCCATTTATCTTGGCGGGCGGGTATTACCCGTCCAAACTTTAAATTTTTTTAAAAAACGTTGTTCATGCCCGCCCGTTTTCAAGCCGGAGGAGAAACCCATACATGAACCAGTTTTAGAACATGGTCCAAGGAAATCACAAAGGATCAGGACCGTAAAGGTATGCAAACGAAGATCACGAAAACAAGTGGCACCTCATTTTTCTGATTTTAGCAGATGATTCTGATACATCTTCATAGTGAGGAGATCGATCGAGCAATTTCAGATTTGAAGATCCAACCTCACAATTACAGTAATGGTATGTCGCGGTTCCGGACGCGGCACCTTGCAAATTTACGACTCGTTTTGCAGATATCGTAATGTGAATTGTTTACTTAAAAAAAATCGTTTTATCATAGTAATTAAATTTCTTAGAACACATATTTTAATCAAAGCTTATAAGAGTTTTTTTAAACCCTAATACACATTATAAATTATAAAAAGATAAAAATAGTATTCATCCTTTGCAAACTTTTCATATATATTTCTGTTGTTAACTGTCTTACGGTTTAAAATATTCCAGTGTTTGCTTTCTTTTTTTGTCGTGGGTTTGGGAAGGCGTTGCTTGTGCTTTTAATGCTTTTCTCTCTTTTATTGTTGTGTGTTTATATAGGGTTGTTGTTTTAATTAATGAAGTTATTTCATTGTTTCAGTCCACTGTTTCATTCACTAGTGGAAAAAACCTCATTTGCTGCTTCTCATTTGCTGCGGTTTTTGTTTATTCGCAGCAATAAATAGGAAAAAGGAATTGAAAAAAAAAGAACACTTAATTGCTGCGGTTTTTAATTGTGACCGCAGCAAATAATCCATTCAATATTAATTGTAGCGGTTTATCTATGGACCGCAGCAAATAACCCTTAAAAAACGCTTAATTGCTGCAGTTATGTATGGGGCCCGCAGCAAATAACATTACAGCAAAAATAGATATTCATGAGAAGCATTTATTGCTGCGGTTTTCTCCATTGACCGCAGCAAATAGCCCTTGTTTATTTTTTTTTTTCAAAACCCGCCTTTTTATTATAACGTTTCATTCCTCTTGTCTTCTTCATCGAAAACTGCATACACGAAAAAGCATACTGTACCATTGTCTTCTTCAACTTCTTCTTCTTCAAGTTCCATTCCTCTTCAATTTCGCATACACGAAAAACCCACACGGTTCTTCAAGTTCGTTAATTACATTCTTCTTCAAGTTCCTTCTTCTTGTTCAAGTAAGTTCTTTAAACCTATTTCAATATAAACCCACGACATTTCAATATAAACACACGAAATTTCAACGTATTGTTGAGTTTTCTTGTTTTAATCTATTACATTTCAACCCACCATTGTTGCTTTTCCTTCAAAAACTCACGAAACCCACGAATTTAGGGCTAACTCTTCACGAAACCCACGAAACCCACGCTGCTGCTACTGTTGGAAATTCATCTTTGGTCTTGTTCATCTTCAAAACCCACGAAATTAAGGTATTTTTTCTCATTTTAATTTGTTAAGCATTTAAGTTTTGCAAGATATTCATGAAAACAATCGAAAATTAGGGCAACTGTGTGTATATTTAAGTTTTGGTCTCTGTTTTCGTTGTATTTATTATATTTATTTTACTAATTTGCATTATTCAAGTTTTTCATATATATGTTTTACATTATTTGAATATATATATATATATATATATATATATATATATATATATATATATATATATATATATATATATATATATATATATATATATATATATATATATATATATATATATATATATATATATATATATATATATATATATATATATATGTTTTACACAAGTTTTGGTCTCTGTTTTACATATATATGTTTTACATTATTCAAGTTTGTTAAATATTTGTGATATTTGTTAAAAATGTGGTTTGTTGTTAATTGTTATACTTATTAGAATTAGAAATAAGTATATATGTTTAAAATTTGTGTATTAATTTTGTTTTGAATCAATTAATCACACTAATTAGGATGACAAACGATCGTTCTTGGATGTATGGAAGCATTGAATCGTCGGAATTTATTGATGGCGTATTAGAATTTTGTAGTATTGCGGTTGAACATCAAGTTAGGACGGGGGGAGTTGGTTTTTGTTGCCTATGTGTCAGTTGTGGCAATGTATCAAAGGTAGATAGTGTTATATCCTTAGGGAGCACATACTTCGACGTGGGTTTAGGCCTCAATATCATGTTTGGGTTTGGCATGGTGAGGAGGGAGTTTACAAAGTGAAAAATGTTGTTGAGGACGTCAATAATGTGGCCGATGTCAATGAGGATGTAGTAGATCATGTTGATGGGTATGAGACAGATGAATAGAATGTCGATGAGGATGTGGATCGTGTTGATGAGATGATGGAGGGAATCGAGGATGAGTTAGGAAAACGTCCTCGTGTTTTTGACTTGTTGACAGAGGCTTCTCAAAAGCCTTTGTACCCTGTATGTACAAAGTTCACCAAACTAACAACAGTGTTGACAAAGTTCAACATTACACATAACACTATTTGTTATATATTATTGTGTTGAACGTATTAGAATTGTTTGTCATATTCTTAATATTACTTAGCTTATGTTCTAATATATTTCTATTCATACTCTTTCAGGTACTGATATACAATGCATTTATTCAGAGACGAAATTGTCCCCGAGATTGAGACCTCGGATATGAGCATCGTAGTAATGACAGCGAAGAAGACCAAATTGTGAGATACGAGCGTATGGCTGAAGACGCTCCACCGATTGACAATGATTTTGAAACTGAAGACGCCCCACCAATGGATGCTCTCACCACTACCAGTAAGAGTGTGTTGCTACTCGATCCCGAACGGCACTGAGGGAAGAAGCAGCAACCCTCCGAGCGGAGATTACGAAGGACGTTCTCGCCAAGCTGGCCGCCGTGTTGCAGAAGATGGGAGCACCCACTGTGGACTTGGCAAACCTGATTGTCGAGGATCAGGAAAGTCAACATGGGGATCCTAACGCTTTGGTCGAGCCAACACCCGAGCCCATTACCCCCGTAGCACCCCAGCTCATTACTAATACCCCTGAAGGGGAAAATACCACACCGTAGAACATAAACTTCGTTGCTCAAAATCCAGAGTCAACTCCGAAGCCAGTGCTACAGGTACATGGTTTTTAAATATATAAGCACTTATTAATTTAAATTGCAACGCGTAATTAATATTTTATTATGATGCTTATTATACTAAACGACACAATTTTCAGGAGGCGACTCCTTGTTCTCTTTTGCTGCCTCAGTTAGGTGTTGCTAGTGATGGCGACTTAACTGAGGTCGCATATGGTGTGGCCCAGCCAAATAAAGAGGGCCAAACAGTGCATTCAATGCCTGTTACAAGTGGCCACATCAGTGTGGCCGTGGAGACTATTGTAAAGGGGTTTGAAGATTTCTCACTCCCAATTCCAATGCCAGCATGGAGCCTTGAGAAACTATCAGACGCCCTAGGTAGTTTCGTCACATGGCCATATGCTTGGGTTCGATTCACTAACATGGAAAGAATCATTTGTACCTTATTTATTTTTATTTTTTTAATTGCATGCTCACACTAATTTAATTGTATAAATTGAAATAGCAAAAGAGTCCAAAGAGATCTTGGAGAGAGGTCGGTTCCTCAGCAAAGGTTTCGACTGGGTCAAAGTCGATGCCAAGCACTCCAATTTTGACTGATGAGGAGCTAAAAGATCTCTCTCAAGATTGCAAATGGCTGCATTATTGTGCATCTCGCATAAGTGAGGAGGACCCAATCATTTTGACCCTGCTGAAGGAGCAATACTGCTTTTTGGAGAGCCCGTTTGTAATTATTGGTCCTAGTGACATCGGGCAATTTTTGAGAGGAGAGATGCTGAACGTAGCTCTTTTCCATGTCTACATGAGGTGATGTTCATTATCTTACAAGTTAGGCATTGTTGTTTAATTGTTTTAATGACCGAATTACTAACAAAATTCTATTATTTGTGAGTTTAGTGCGGCTTACGAGGAGCTAAATTCTTGCTAACCTCCAATAAAAATTGGATGGTTTTGTTCGGAGTCGATTTCGGGTAGTAAATGTAGAAATGATCCAGATCAGGTCAGAGCATACATTGAGACTGCTTTGACTAATTCCCTTGCATCTAAACACACATTCATTCTGGCTCCATATTGGGAAGAGTAAGTTTTATTATTGAAATTGAACTTATCTTTTGATTTTTAAAGTCACCTAATCTCTAATATGTTGATTTTGAATTTGTGTTTGTAGTTTGCATTGGATACTTTTGATCATTTTTCCTTTAACGAACACTGTGCACGTCTTCGACTCATTACAAAAACCTCAAAGCCCACCTCGCAACACAAGATTTAAAGCGTTGTTGAATGCGTACGTAATATTAATTGTTTTACCAATTTGATTTAATTAAGTGTTATATATATATATATAAATAGTATTACTTTTCCCATGCGTTTCAGCGCAATGAAAAGAGTGTGTGGAAAAATGGGATCTACATCTAGAGCCACATTTCCAAAATGGATAGCAAGAAAGGTACACAAATTCGATTTTATGCATTTTTAAGCGTTTTTGTCAATTTCGCGCGTAAAGTAGGTCAAAATTGGTTTGTTATGCACGAAACTTCGCACACAAGACTATTTGGCATATATTATTGTGTTGAAAATGTTAGAATTGAAAATAATAGTTATATGCTAGAAATTAGCTGTTAAGTTGCGATTTTAAGGGTTTTTAAGCGTTTTTGTCAATTTCGCGCGTAAAGTAGGTCAAACTTGGTTTGTTATGCACGAAACTTGGCACACAACACTATTTAGAATATATTATTGTGTTGAAATGGTTAGAATTGAAAATAATAGCGATATGCTAGAAATTAGAAGTTAAGTTGCGATTTTATGGGTTTTTAAGCGTTTTTTTCAATTTCGCGCGTAAAGTACTCAAACTTGGTTTTGATGCGAAACCGGGGCTGATTAAGGCCTTGGTTATGCAAGGATCAATGTTGTGCATAAGATTTGATTAATGACACAGTCAAAAACTACCAATGATCATGAAAAGAACACGAAACAACCACAAACACTTAAACAAAATTCTGATCTAGCAAACTGTCGAGCAGCCCTCCTTCAGTTCATCTTCTAGGAGTCCACGGGGATTGTTAGAATGGTTTTAGGACCTTGATAGCTAGATCCAAGTACAAAGATTCCATTTCCACTTTAGCCTAGGTCCTGGATGCATAGGTTTGGTCTCCACGTGTCGTTCAAGGTGGTCTGGTCACTAGTTTGCTGCTGTGTCAATTTCGCGCGTAAAGTAGGTCAAACATGGTTTGTTATGCACGAAACTTGGCACACAACACTATTTGGAATATATTATTGTGTTGAAATGGTTAGAATTGATAATAATAGTCATATGCTAGAAATTAGAAGTTAAGTTGCGATTTTAAGGGTTTTTAAGCGTTTTTGTCAATTTCGCGCGTAAAGTAGGTCAAACTTGGTTTGTTATGTACGAAACTTGGCACACAACACTATTTGGCATATATTATTGTGTTGAAATGGTTAGAATTGAAAATAATAGTCATATGCTAGAAATTAGAAGTTAAGTTGCGATTTTAAGGGTTTTTAAGCGTTTTTGTCAATTTCGCGCGTAAAGTAGGTCAAACATGGTTTGTTATGAACGAAACTTGGAACACAACACTATTTGGCATATATTATTGTGTTGAAATGGTTAGAGTTGAAAATAATAGTCATATGCTAGAAATTAGGTGTTAATTTGCGATTTTAAGGGTTTTTAAGCGTTTTTGTCAATTTCGCGCGTAAAGTAGCTCAAACTTTGTTTGTTTTGCACGAAACTTGGCACACAACACTATTTGGTATATATTACGTGTTAAGTTGCGATTTTATGCATTTTTAACCGTTTTTGACACTAACATCTATTTTCTCTTAGTGCTTTCAACAACCTTCTTCTTCCGTTGACTGCGGCTACTACGCGCTGAAGTATATGGACGATATTATAAATTCCGTGAAGGACTTTGGAGTCGCAAATATAGATGCCGTAAGTATTTGTTACGTTCTTAATTAAATATATTATTGGTAAAATCTAATGTTTCTATATGTATTAATCTTTTATTTTAATATTATATATAGGTTTTAAACGACATTCCGAGGGAAACACGCCCTTTGAAAAGTGAAGAGATGCGCGAATTAAAAGACAAGATTGCCGTGTATCTTGCTAATATTTGTCCTTGATAAATTGTAATAAGTATAGGTTATTTTTTATACTTTAATGTATATATATATATATATATATATATATATATATATATATATATATATATATATATATATATATATTAATATATATATATATGTGTATATATATATATATATATATATATATATATATATATATATATATATATATATATATATATATATATATATATATATATATATATATATATATATATATATATATATATATATATGTACGTACATAATATTATATTATATATATGAGTGAGAGTTTATTATTACAAAGAGATTAATGTTGATTATCTGTGATTATCATTGGATTAATCACTGTTATTACATTGTATTATTATTCCATTATTATAAGGATAAAACGGAAAAAGAAAAAAAAAAGAGAGGTATTTGCTGCGGTTTTGCCCCAGACCGCAGCAATTAACCCTCCTTATTTGCTGCGGTTTTTGCCCATGACCGCAGCAAATATCCCTCCTTATTTGCTGTGGTTTTTGCCCATGACCGCAGCAAATAATGCCCTTATTTGCTGCGGTTTTGAACCACAGCATTTAAAGTAGGATATTTGCTGCTATCACTATTGCTGGGGGCCAAAACCGCAGCAAATAATGGCAAAAAAACCGCAGCAAACGAGGTTTTTTCCACTAGTGATTGTTGTTTGTTCTCCCTTTAATATTTGTTTGTTTCCAATTATTGGATTTTTCATTTATTGCTTTGAATGCATGCGGACCCCCAAATTACCTTGTTGAGTTTGACGTTAGTAGTTTGCATAAATTAGATTTTATGAAAAAATAATGATCCCTAAAGTTACACTATGGAATTTCTAAATATTATTTTATACATTTCTATTAATAATAATGCATATGAAAATAATAAAATCTCAATGCCGTAATACGAAGGGAGTATAATGTCATCTTATTAGCTTGTCTTGCACATGTGTATGTGGTTGAATTGAAAGAACTCTTATAATTTGTTTGATTCTCATGACATATTAAGTAGCATGAGATTACAGTCACACACGAACAAACAATTTGCCCATATGCAACAAAAAACTTATATGAGCTAGGGAAGTTGCTCCAGCAAGAAAGATTTTAGTATTACAAACATTCAAACGCTATTTGATATTTATTTTAAAATTATTGATCAATGAAAATGTGTGCAATCAAAATTTTCACTTGAATTAAATATGTGCAAGTCATTAGCACCATTAATTAAAGCGTTTACCAGCAAATGATAAAGAATACGAAATGTACAAAGCTGAAAATTCAACAATAGCTAATCGATTGAAGAAGATAAACCTTGCATTGCATGAGAATTCGTCAAAAAGGCTAAAGTCGAAAATGATAGAAATCTATTGGTAACAAGAATGAATAAGGGTAATTAATATATCTATGCCTTAAAATTCTTCCTTGACCAACTCTTTTGGCATCTTTTCCAAGCTACTCTCTAACCTTGTTTTCTAATTGAGGCTAATGATGAAAGAATAGTCTAATTTGTTATAATTGAGGCTAATGATGAAAGAATAGTCTAATTTGTTATAATTGAGGCTTATGATGAAAGAATAGTCTAATTTGTTATTGATATGGTGTACTTCGACAAGCTATAAGTACCAAACTCTAGATTGACTACTTGTATTGATGAAAACTCCTTTTTAGTTTGAGTTTCATATTTTTTAATTTAATTCGTTAATAAATAAAAACCTTTTATTTGGGTGATGTACCTTAAGGTACCATCACATAAATACTTGTGTTTATGCTATTTTTTATGCATTGCGTGCATTTTTGTTTTGTTATTTCTTTCTCATCTTATTTGTGATCTCTTCTTTAATTGTATGTCTATATTTATAACAGGATAAAAAAATCCGAGCTTATAAAGTAGCATAACTCTCCATTTAAGACAAATTTGATTCTCATGACACATTAAGTAGTAATAGTAGTAGTAGTAGTAATAATAATAATAATAATAATAATAATAACAATAATAATAATAATAATCATCCTACCCAGTATATCCCGCTCATAGAAAAACTAAGGCCAGGGTCTGGGGAGGGAAAGACGGCAGTAACTCATACCCATAAAAGAGAGCGCGGTCAAAGGAGTCCCACGGCTCGAGGAAGATAAAGAGACGTAATAACACGTGAAAGATAACTTAAAGGCCTATAAAAAACAGAAGGACCACTATAAAAAGAAAAAAAAGAACTAATAGAAACGAAACAATAAAAGCAAGAGGCTAAGAACACTAAAAGGTAAACTAAGAGGACATCAGTAATCTAAGACATGGATATGGCGTCTCCAACTTCTCCTATCCCTTGTCAGGTCCGTACAGAGGTTTAACTCATGCAAGTCAACTCTTATTTGCTCATCCCAAGTTCTCTTGGGTCTTCCTCGACTCCTCTTACCATCTACTATAATGCTTTCTACCCTCCTCGGGGCGTCGAAAGTCTTTCTCTGCACATGACCAAACCACCTCAATCTATTTTTGCGCATTTTTTCAGATATAGGGGCTACCCCTAGTTTGTCCCTAAACTCTTAGTTCTTAATTCGATCCATCAATGTGTGCCCACACATCCATCTCAGCATACGCATTTCTGTAACTTCCATCCTATGTTCAAAAATCTTCTTTACAAGCTAACATTTAGTCCCATATAGCAAAGCAGGTCTGATTGCCACCCGGTAGAATTTTCCTTTTAACTTGCTTGGGAATTTCCTATCACATAGTACTGCCGTGGCTGCTGGCCACTTGAGCCAACCCGCATGTAGACGATGATTTACATCCCCATCAATCTCCCTATCCCTTTGAATGATCGATCTTAAATACTTATACTTGGTTGTACTCTAAACAACTGTTTCCTCTAAGGACACCTCTGGTTCACTTACCGGTTGTGTCCCACTAAAGTCACAGCACAAAATCTTGGTCTTCGTACGGCTAATGCGCAATCCTTTACCTTCTAAAGCTTCCCTCCACTCATCCAATTTGTTATTAACCTCCTCTCCAGTTTTTGCTACGAGCGCTATGTCGTCCGCGAATATCATGTACCATGATACCGTCTCCCAAATAGATTTAGAAATCTCTTCCATTATAACAGTAAAATTGAAAGGGCTTAGAGCCTATCCCTGATGTAGTCCCACTTTTGTAACAACCCGACTTACCGTTGACTGAGTAAACAAGGTCATCACGGGGTTCATTTCCCAAGAAACTGAAATCACACTTCTAAAACTTGAGTAAAGGGATCACCAGCTCTTTAGCGTAACTGACTCAGCTATATCTCAAACAAACATCAAACTAAAGCAAAGGGTAATCATACAATTCTCTACAAGTCCGATATAACTAACATAGCCAAATCAAATTTACATTTATCCAAAATTCCTAATACAAAACTATAAATTCCTAAGTGCTGAGCTCAATATACATCCTTGGAACCTCTAATCACCTCCACTAATCCATTATTCCCGACTGGTTCCGATCTGTGAGGTCAGATTAAACTGAATGAGAAGTAACAATCCAAAACAACAAAACACAGTAATTCAAATCATTGGTTTAAAAGCAACATCATTCTCCTAGATCTATGTGCACACAGGGAGTCTAGTTTGAGAGGTGCACCATAGCTCTAAGGCTATGTCGCTCTCGGGTGAAGCTAGTCAATATCTGAATGACAATTCGCTTCAAAACAGGGAGCAGGGAACAATGTTCCTCAACTCCGTCAATAACTAGCTCGCAAGCCCGATCCATTGACCATATCATAATATCAACATAAGCAGTCACAACAACATTTGTCTCAAATCAATTTTCAATTTCAAAAGAACTTTGATAAAACTATTTTACACGAAAAGTAGTTTGGCCAGACCCTTTAAGGGATTGCTACTACTCACAACCAAGACGTTTCAAAGAGCCGTGATCAATTCGCAGCTATCAACTAGAAAGGTTCCTCGATGACGTTGCCTCCTGAAGCATAACAAACATAACATCACAACAAAGCGTTCGATACTACAAACTAGGTTCATATAGCACATTTCATCTCCTCCTAAGACCGCATCTTAGTTCCATCTTCTATTCTAATATTTCTAATTTCAAAGACTGCGCAAGTTATAACTCTAACCCCCAAATATCATAAGAAAATATATAACCTTATTTAAAACTAGCTTATATTCTTGTAAAAATCGTACGTCTCCACAATCCCCTTTGCATTTCCAATTCAAACACTTCTATGTTCATCTAGACTCAAAACCAAGAAACCAATCAAGAATAACAAACTATCCAAAAAGAAGAACACAGCTAATTTATCCATTCAACTAATAATTTCCACACAAACCCTAGATACTCTCAAGAACAACCAATCGTATGTAATTAAGGGTTATATCCAACACTTACATTTACCCAACTATTCGATTAATAACAACAAGATTTATCCACCATTAGTAATTTCACAAGAATCTCCTAATATTCAAGAACGTCAAGTTTTCATAATCTTTCTACATCCAATCATCCTATCGATATTCTAATCTTTGTAAATTTCATACTAATTAATAATTCCAACAAATTGTTTCAATATTCCACAATCTACCATTTATACATCATAAAACCCAAATTACATTTAATTTTAGAATTCTTCCCCAAAACTCCTAAATCACAATCTATTATAATCACATATCAATCATCACTAGATTCATTTAATATTTAGGGCTTAATACATGGTTAAGGATTAAGCAAGTAAAAGTATGCCAATGAAACTAACCTCTATATGAATAAGAGCATGATTATTAAAGAAAAGCAAAAGAAAGAGATCAAGAAGGATTACCTTCTATTAGCAATAACAAGAAACGAGAAAGAACAGATTCAATGCTTGTTTTTGGCTTGAATTTAATGTCTACACATCCTGCCCAAACTCACTCGAATTTCCCCTAATTCGGCAGAATCCAGGTCAAGGAGGGAAATTTTCAGATGATTCTACACTCATTGTGGTTCGAATTCAGAGGAAAATGAGCAAGAAAGATTAATTAGCCATAATTTACACAAAACAATCAAGAATGTACAAGTATAGATAATCTACCTTGGAAATCATGAAGGGAAGTAAATCACGAAGGAAAGAAGAAGAACTCACTGATTTCGCACACAGGTCCTTCGAAGCTCAGAGGGAAGAAGAACGGGTCATGCCCTCGCAGCCATTGACGTTTTCTTCAAAGAAATTTAGAGAAATACGGATTTGAAGGTTTCAAAGAGGAATGTCGTGGAAGGGGAGGTGTTCTTGGCTTCTGGGTTGTCGACGTGAGAGAGGGAGAAAGAATGGGTGCCTGATTCTTTGAGTTCATACGAATAAAGAAAAAGAAAGAAGTTTTTGGGTTTTATTTTATTTTATATATTTTTTTATATTTATATATTTATTTATTTTTAAACAAATTAAAAGAAAGGAAAAGAAGAGAAAAATTAAATTAATTTATGTCATGTATATTTAAGATCGTTCTCGCATAAATAATTCTCTTAAACTCACTCGTCTTAAAATATTAATTTCCAAAATGTTACAACTTTAACCGGAAAAGGCTCTGTTATCCTCACCAGTATTTGAATGCTAGTCGAAACTCTGTCATACATATCCCGTATGGCCTCAATGTACACTGAAGAAATCCCTCTAGTCTTGAGGCTATCTCAGATGACACGTCGTAATATGCTATCATACACTTTCTCCAAGTCAATGAACACCATATGCAGATCTTTCTTTCGCTCCTTATATTTCTCCATCAGTCTCCTCAAAACATGAATTGCCTCAATGGCTGACCTTCTTGACATATAACTGAATTGGTTCTCTCTAATCACCATTTCCTGTCTAATTCTCCCCTCTATCACTCTTTCCCACAATTTCATTATGTGACTTAGAAGTTTGATACCTTTATAGTTGCCGCATACTTGCACATAACCTTTGTTCTTAAACAAAGGTACTAGTGTGCTATTCCTCCACTCTTCTGGTATCTTATGTGTCCTCAAAATAATATTAAAGAGGTTAGTCAGCCAACGAATGCCCTCTTCTCCTAAACCCTTCCAAACCTCAATCGGGATGTTATCTAGCCCGACTACCTTTGTTCTCCCCATCTTTTTGAGAGCTTCTCCTACCTCTCCTGTGGTAATATAACTCGTTGACCCATATTCCAGTGGTCTTTGGATGTAAAAAACTTGATTATCCGCCTCCTTTAGCCCCCTAGACTCATTGAGCAGCTGGGAAAAGTACTGGAGCCATCTGGTTTTGATCTTCTCTTTTCTTAGGAGAACTCGTCCCCCCTCATCCTTAATGTATTTCACTGCCTCTAAGTCTTGCCGCTATTTGGCCCTAGTCCTCGCAACTTAAAAATCTGCTTTTCCCCTTCTTTGGTATCAAGCTTCCGATATAAGTCCTCATAACCACGGTCTTTTCCCTCCGTTACCGCTTTCTTTGCCGCCCGCTTTGCTTCTTTATAGCTAACTCTCTTTTCATTCTTATCCTCCTCTTCCGTGCATGCCTTAAGTTCCTTAAATCTCTTGTTTTAATCTTTTATCTTCTTTTCCACCTCATCATTCCACCACCATGACTCTTTGAACACTTTTGGTTTGCCTGACGACACCCCCAAGGTCTCTTTTGTCACTTTTTTAATGGTTTTTGCCATGTTCACCTACATTTCATTCGCATCCTCTGACTGACTTGGGAGGGCCAATAAACTTATCTTGCTTGACAGGGTTGCGACCATATCCCCTTTGAGTCTCCCCCATGATCTTTCGCTTGGACTTGACCTTCTTTTCTGTGATTTTCTTCCTCATCCTGAAAACAGTACTAAAAGCCTGTGTTGGGTGGGCATCTCTGTACCCAACACCAATTTATAATCCAGGCATGAGGCCCGATCTCCCTTGTGCACTAAGAAATAGTCAACTTGGGTTGCATGCCCGCTGCTCTTCTAAGTGGTCAAATGCTCGTCTTTCTTCCTAAAGATCGAGTTTGCTATGACCAAATCTTTTGCTAACACCCCAGAATTTTCGACCCCTTAACGAAACCAAAGCAGTAAAGGACGGGAGGAAATTCGGGTGTTACATAAAAGAAAAGGAAAAGAATTTGGATAAATGTTAAATATTAACTTTAAAAAAGGTGAGTGGAAATTTCGGCAGCATCTGCCTTAAAACTGTGTGCCTTTGTAGAAAAACAAAAGTTATTTAGAAGCTAATAAAGTAAAGGAACCAACGGCCTATCAAAACTATGTCACGGCGGAATGATTCGTCGCCGGCTTCTCAATCAACATGCCAAACATGGAATCTCCAGTAAATTCTCCCCACTGTCGTTCCTTGCCCCCAAACCAAACCCTCCATGTATCGAGATAAAGTTGCCTGCATCTCTGCCTGTATGTCCGTTAAAGTCTCCTCCTAAGAAAAGTTTCTCATCTTCCGGGATAGTTCTCATGAGGTCTTCTAGGTTATCCTAGAACTCGCACTTCACCTGCTCATTGAGCCCAACTTGGGGCCCGTATGCACTGACAAAGGATATGATCTCTTTCTGCACCACTATTCGAACTAGCATAATCCTGTCACTACACCTCCTTACTTCAACCAATTGCTTCAGGATATCATTAGAAACTAGGATGTCAACCCCGTTACGTCTGTCGTCCAAACCTGCATACCACAACTTATATCCCTTTATATCTTTTTCTTTTTGCCCCTTCCACCTAGTCTCTTAAACACATTGCTACATAAATCCTGTATTTAGAAAGCTCATTTGCCAACTCCAACGACTTGGCTTCTAGGGGTACATATGTTCCAAGTCCCTAATCTTAGTTCTAGATCCTGTTTACGTTGCCCCCCCGACCCCCTCTCCTTGGACCTGACCTCATGTGACCATAATTGCTTTCTAACTCTATATTTAGCTACTACAGACTAAGGTAAAAGATTACAACACAGATATATAAAAGGAAATACGTGGATAGATAATCAATTCGATGGAAGAAAGCTAGAACACTTGGAGACAAACCTTTCAAAAGGTATGAGGACACTCCAAGATATGAAAACAACAAGTACATACACAAAATAACCAAAAGACAGATCTTCCAAACCCAGCACACCAAACAATAATAAAAGGTAGGCAGCTAAATAGAACACTAAACCAAGAGATGCACAAAAATTACTTAGAGATGTAATATACGAAAAGAAGATGGGTGGTTAACGGTGCACTAACGCCGATGGTGCTTTCACCTTTACAAAGTTTACTTTGCCCGACATCCTCTTTCTCCTTCCTCTGTAGAATTACCAACACCAAGCCAAAAACAAAGACTAACCAAAAATTACTAGAACCTAAAAAAGAAGGTGAGAAGCTTCGTTGAACACGAAAATGGAATCGAAAAGTCTGGTTCGCTGGAGACTGGTACTGGTATTGGTACTGGCCGCCGGTGCTGGCACTGGCCGTCGGTAAATGAACGGTGGTGCATTGGTAGGCTGGTACAATTCTTCTAACTTAATTACTTAATCGCAATTATGATAAATGAATAAAAGGGACAAATATTGGCTTCACCAAACGGAGGTCTTCGTGACTCGGTTACAATAGATAGAGGAAAAGGACTGGCGTAATGAAGAAAGGGGGTCAGTGACGGTGGTGTACCGGCGGTGTGTTGGATATTACTGTAGTATGCTAACCTTTAAGCAATCTTGAATGGATATTACTCTAAAACAAGAAAAGGGTGAAGAAAGGGGTCAATGACGGTGGTGTACCAGCGGTGGGGGGGTGGGTGCTGGTGGCGTCCAAATTGTTCAATCTAAACTGAGCGTTTAACGGTCGAATTTTGTAGACTGTAGTAGGCTCGAATTTACCATTTGCTACTATATCTTTCTTCTGCTACTTGAATATCTGTGTCTAACAACTTGTTAAAGCAAGTGCCAATAATCTTAATGACGACGTTAACTTTAAACATATAATCGAACATGCTTTGTCTTGTACCTTGGAGAGGGTCGATAAAGATCTGTCGGATATGGGTGGTTTAAGGTTTGGAACGGTTGATGAGAGTTGCTTAATCAAAGCAACAAAGAAAGAAGCAAACTGTGAGTAGCTCGACCAGTTGCTCGATCGAGCAGAGCCTAGCTCGACCGGTCGAGCGGTGTTGGCTTGGTCGAGCAGGATGTCCAGAACAAGTCAGTAGCTTCACTGGAAGCTCGCTCGACCGAGCGGTAGTCCAGCAGACTACATTGGATCCTGTTTTTGCTCAGAATAGTGACTATGCAATAATGTAGTGCATTACACTATTGTTTATTGTAATGTTTATTGTCATAGTTAATTAGGGGATTAATTGGGATGTTACATGTGAGTATATGGTGATTTATGAGGGAATACTAAGAGTGTTGAATACCTTGTCTATAAATAGGATCCATCACTCATAGTAATATTCACCACAAACACACATATTGAGAGGGCTATTGCATTGTTAGAAACTTGAGAGTCTTCTTACTTTGCTTAAGTATTTGTGATCTTGAGAGATTGTTCTCAAGAGAAGGGGAGGTTTATTATACTTGTAATTGTTGAATTTAATATAATAAACTACATTTGAGGGGGAGGTATCCAAGATACCTCATATACACTTGTGTTCATCTTTGCATTAAATTTTTCTTTTTTTTTTCATTGTTAAACTTGTTTTAGGCTTTCATTTTCACAACTATTACAAAGTTTACTCTAAAAGCTATGAAAAAAAAAACTAAGAAAAAACAAATGGTAACATCAAACGGGAAGGAAGTGAGTACTTCACATAATCACACTTGAAGATTAGACCTTGATCGTTTATAATTTTCTCAAAAAGAAGTTTTATCAATTGAGTTGTGATTTGAATTTCCATCGTTGAAATAATAATAATAATAATAATAATAATAATAATAATAATAATAATAATAAATAATTTACAAATTTAAAAAATAATAATCTTTGATGAATAGGCATGCACTACTAAATTAAAGTACACCACAGCGTTGTTTTACAAAAGTATAAAGATAAAAATTCTTAGTTGGAGAAGGTAGTGTGTCTATAGACTATTGCCATTAATCATGCTACAATCTACTCGTGCTATACCCAATGGGATTAGGGACTCTTACAAATTTTTCTTCATTGCTTTAATCTAAGAATTGCTCCAACCCACCAAGAGAATATGGTACTTCCTCCATTTCAAACTCTATTATGGTTATTGGACACTATTAATCAGTTTAAGTTATTTTAAATATTGCAACTAATATGTAAGAAACAGTAGAGTCAAGAGAGAACTTATTTCAATCGTCTAATCGCATTTTTTTATTATATTATTTTTTTTTAATTTTTAAATACGCATTGTTCAATATATAAATAATTCAAATAACACATTAAATTGCGTAAAAATTCAAATATAGCGAGTATAATAAAACGCTAAAAGTAACCGTAAGACAAACAAACAAACATTACATTCTGTACATGACTGAGTGAATAAAAAACCAAAACAAAAGGTTTGTGCTACAGATTTCATCAATAAACAAACAAAACTAAATTCAAAATATGTTCACAAGAAAATCATTTAGCTTCCCTTACATTCATCATCCTCACCATCTACATGTTCGGTTTATAGCTCACAAAAATCATAATCAAAGTGAATATTAATTTATAACATCAAATCATACCCTTATCAAGAGAAATAAGAAGTTTCGGCCAGAAATTCCCTCAATTCAGGAATTCCCCACAAAAAACAAGAATTAACATTAAGCTTTAATGGGGCCATTGGTAATTGCAGTTGCAGAAGATCTCTTAATACTATCCATATGAGTAGTTTTGTAGACAGGCAATCCACTTGAACAACACCCATAAACATAATCAATTTGCAACTCAAAAAGATCAGAACTTGAATCACTTTCTGCTCCATCATGATCATCATCATCATGATTAAATTTCTTATGCTCTGTTTTCTCTTTATACCCATGATAAAAATTCTTTGATTTCTCAACTAACCCATTTTTTAATCTTATTTTTTCATCAAACCAATCTAAATTAAATGACCCTTTAATCTTCTCATCCTTACGAACATTTCCGTTCCCATTTTCTTGGATATTATACTTGGATAAAGTAGCTAAAACATCCTTATAATCGGAAAAACTCTTAAAATCTTTGTAAGTTTTGGGGTATTAAGATTGTAAGGAGTTCTAAATCCAGAACTTGAAAACGAGTATATGATCGTCCAGTATCCCATGACTATAAATTTTCTAAGCTGCTTTTCAATCAATAGAACACACTTTTATGGTTTTCTTTGATGGGAGAAGAATAATAGTAAAACCTGTTGCACTTGCAGCAGCAGCGGTGACAGTCATATCACTATGAGACTAAACATTGACTGCGGAGCTGATAACCAAAGCCAAGTGTTTTCTCTCAGCTCCCATTGCCTCAGTGGCTTCCACACACTGTGCAGCTACCAAAGTGGCTGCTGAAGCCATTGCCAAATCGTGCACTGCCTATTCGTCCTTTCCAGATGATTTGGATGTAGTAGCAGTCGCAGCAGCTGTTGCTGCCACTGTGCAGCCACTGCAGAAACAGAAACAGCTGCATGGAGCTGCGCATTGTGCACTCGCAATTCCTCTTTCTTCTTTTCTCGTCTGTCCTTTAGCCACCTTCCTACAGTCTTCGCCTCGTTTTGTTTTGCTTAGGTGGAAGAAAATTCTCACCTTGGTCATTCAATTCAAGAGTAGGCTGCCGAAGATCACCAAGCCTCTTCGATCTTCGGGCTCCACTTCACAGCTCTGGCATCGTCCACAAATACAATTCACCTCTCTGGTGATTACAACATAATCACTTTCAACTCTCCTAACCAAATATAGAAATAATGTTAAACAACAAATGCTTGAAAAAATTATTAGCCATTAACAAACCATTCACACCTTCAACCAAATCTATCTAAACTACAAATATTCTGTATTTACCCACCTCCAAAAGTCCAAAAACAACACATTTAATATGCTAAAACAAGAGAAAAGATCAAGATATACCATTACAAAGAAACATGTTTTGAAATATAGAGTGTCAGAGTATTAACAAAAAAAATTAACAATGATCAAGACTGGAAATATCAGAAAATTCAGAAAATTAACAAAATGATGCCAACCCCATGGTGAAGAATTGATAGCACAAAAGAAAAATAGTAATTCAAGCAATCAAAGGTAAAGAATTGAAATAGAAGTAAGAAAACAAGGCATGCCAACAGAATCACAGGATTAACATAAATAACAATGTGATGAAAAAACTTCAATGGATAAGTAAAGGATCAAAGTAGAGCATCAGAACCCTGATTTTTCACCCAAAACTAAAGTTTTCCTGAATGTGCATAAATCAAAAACAAAACTAACCCAAAAAATTAAAGTTTCATTCGAAAAAAAAAATTTAAAGCCTAAAAAACTTAATGAAAATCCAGAGTAAAAAAATGAATTGTCATTCGAAAATCAAAACTAAATTTCCATTAAAAAATCCCAAAAAAAATTAATTCATACCCAAAAATAAATAAAACCTAGAAATTGAATTTTCATCCAAAAATCAAAACTGAAAACGATTTCATCAAATAAAAGAAAAACTAACCTTGAGAAGATAGAGTAAAATGATGGTAAACGAAGAAATCATAGTGTCGTTTATTCACTTATCTAAAAATCTGAAGGAAGGAGGATGCTAATCATTACCATTATTTGTTGGTTGAGATTTCCTCACATTTATCATCACAATCAGTGCTGGTTGAGGTTTGGGAGCAAGAAAAATCAGTTGAAATGAAGGAGATGGCTCAGTCGTACGAACAACCACATTTATGCAATCATTAGGCTCAAAATGCTTAGTTTTGCCCACAATGATAGTTTTCATAGCCATTTTGTTGCTTTTCTTCTTTTTTGCCAGATTACACTTTGGTTTACTCCTTTTAACCTTCGAGATCTCATAATCCATGTCGTCTGTCCCCTCATCTACTTCGCAATTATCAGACCTATAATCTTCAACCAATTTCCAAACACGACAATGCTTTAGTGTACAATCTTCTTCATCATAAATTTCTTTATTTTGTTCAGCTTCTGGTATAATTAAGCCTTCCTCACCTCCTTTCAATGTATCAGCTATCAAAAGCAGACTGATTACACAATTTACTGCTATACTCATTGATTTAGAATTGTATACCAAACTATATCCAAAGTTTTGATTAGCCAACCTAAGTTCAAATGGGTGATTCACGGTAAATTCACTTTCAATATAATTAAGCATTACTAAATAGGAAATATATCCACGCCTCCCTGCTGCATCTTAATGAAATGATATGACCAAGAAGTCCAATTCTAATCATTCTATCTTCGCATTTGAGTTTTGAAAATTCATGTTTTCAGCTTGAGACAACTCAAGATTCAAAATCTTCTCTCAAATCAATTAAACCTGAACATTAGGCTTCACTTCTGCCAACCAATCAATCAATTGTATTAATCATCAAATGAATATATAACCACATTCATCAAATGAATATATGGGTTCTATCACATTAAAATGATGAGCATGATCATAGGTTTAGAAAGATGAAGCCTAAAAAAGTTTAGCGAGAACCAGTAGTAGCAGAACGGTAGTCATCAAGACCTTCACAATGCCAAACTCCTCATGTACAACCTGCCCCACACAGCATTTACAAAAACAAATAAAAAGTTATTATATTGAAAAGTCCATGAACAAGTGTCATTGTGGCCCGTTAAAAGTCCATGAACCGACCCTTTTTAACGGGCTTGACTCTTCAGTTTTTAAACGGGGGCGAGCTTTTAAAGGGTCATTTTATTAACGGATATTTAACAGGCCGGGGCAGGCTTTTAAAGGTCAAATCTATTATATTGAAAAGTGTCATTAAAGGGTCGTTTTATAAAAAGCCAAGCCTTCCAACACATTACATAGTGCTTAATAAGATAGAAAACACAGGCGGCAGCTTCCATTATTTCCTTCAATTTCTTTTTCTCCTCAACATCAATCCCTTTTTTTTATTAATGCTACAATTCTATGCCCCAATTTAATTCCCTTCATAACCAAGGGAAAAATTCATTTATGCTTATGACATACCAATTTTGTTCCAGCTTTGATTCAGTAGATTGACATTTAGGAGCTAGGACCCCAACTACTTTACTCAAACCAAGCAACAATAAAGGATGAATGCTAAAGTAACTAAAAAACCACACATAAATCAATTTTCTTATACTTGTACGCCTTAATAAACAAGAGAATCGTCCTATTACCTTCCTTTTCTTAGGACTTTCATCTTTTATCTCCGGCAGTTTCATCATCTTTATTTGCAATGTCTTTAACATGCATCAACAATAATGAGCCACTGCCCTACCAAACTTTCCTGGTAAAAATAAGCTTCTAAAATCAAAAAAGGATGAATGCTATTCTAACTTGTACTTGTCCTTCGCACTTCATCATCAGATTGATAATTAACCAGCAGTAGGCGGCAAAACTACCAGACCAACAACGGCAGCAGTAGGACAGCCTCCAGACCACCCACAGCACAGCATCATACACCTACAGCAATCAGCAAACACAGTCAGCATCATCTGATACAACAGGCAACAACATGCACATCATCTGATACAGAAAGCAGTAGGAACCAGACCAGCTTCGATTGCCAAACAGCAACAACCAGACACCATTAGCAGCTGAAAATAGAGGCTACGCAACCCAACAGCAGCTGATACAGAGGCAGCACTACCCATGGGTCACCAAGCAAAATACCCCATCAACCCCAGCCAGAACCACACAGACAGCACCAGCCCTTGACACATCAAGGCCAAGACAATCCACCTACAACAGACAGCAAAAACCCCTGCAAAATTTCACAAAGCAAAGCACAAGAATCTCTTGCGAATGCCACTCACAAAGCACAAGGATCAATAAAAAAGAAATAATTTCTTCACTTGTGCAGTCCCACAATCATAGAAAACTATCATAAATTAAAAAAACGTAGCAAATTTTCCTATTGATACTAATTGGCATCCAAAATTTTACACACACCAACACACTTTTTTGATAAAATTTCTTAATTAATGGCTTAAGTTGGTGTAAATTATATCATGGGATAGTTAACCTTTAAATTTAAATAGCTTAAAATCTTTTAAATTATTGATTATATAGGGATTGAGGGAACACACAACGCAAAAGAACTTATGACCCTTTTAAAAGAACATTGACAAAGAACTAACCCAAGGAATCATCACATCATTAAGACAACAATTATACCCGAATTTCCAAAACAAAAGATCTAAGAAAAAACATTGTCGTCTCAAAGTTTAATATAATTACTTCATAATGAAAAATCAAAATGAAAATAAAATGAAAATCAAAACTAAACTGAAAATCCAATGTAAAACTAAAATGAAAATTAGTTAACTGGAAATTTAACACAGATGCATATTTTTCATCAACCTCAAATGCATCATCAGTCAAACAATGCAAGTTATACACGATTTGAGGACTCCCAAACTCAAGGTACCAACCAAAATCCAATGCACCATTTCCTTAAATCAAATCCAATGTATCACAAATCATATACACACAATATATAAATCAAATCCAATGTATCTCATATATATATATATATATATATATATATATATATTGAGTTGTGTAAGTGTTAAAAGTTTTGGTAGATTCACTATTGAGATTCAATTAGTAGTAGTGAATGTGAGTTTGTATGTATTGTGGTTTTGTCATTAATTATAAGGATTAGATTAAAAGGATTTAATGATTTAAATAATATATAAAAAAAATCGGGACAGCAACTACTATCTCTGCAGTTGTGCCCCGATCCGAGATGTTGAGTGTGTTTTGTTGTCGTTGTATTTATCCGATGGATTCAAAATTTGTTAAACGCTAAAATTAATTAAAAATTGTTAATGGATGTTAGAAATTATGAAATTTGGTACCCAAGGTAATTGATGTCTTCTGGACGCAGTGGTAAAGTCGGATTTTCCGTTTACATTTTCTAAACTGTCCAAAATGGCCGTTAAAGTTACTGGTTGGATTTTAAATTTTGGAACTTTTGAAATTGGGAGAAATCATTTAAAATGGCTGAGAACCATATATGAGAACCATATTAGGAGCCGTAGGATGAGATTTAATGGCTGAGATTAACGCGCGTCTAATTAAGGGTATATTTGTAAATTCGCGTTATGTTGAAAAAACCCAGGTTTTGTTTTTCAGTTCCATTTGCATTCAACTCTGTTTCCTTCACCTTGTTCTCTTCAAGTACGAACCACCATTTTTGTCTATCTCAAATTCATCTTGCTTCCTTCAACCTTCATCTTTGCTTCTTACAATCGGCATTTTTGCCCTATAGACAGCCATTTGTGTATGTAGATTCAACCATTCTTACAATAGACATTTATAACTGACATTTGAGATTTTGTCTTTGCTTCACCATTATTCACCTTCAATCGGCACTCAAAAAAGCTTGTACTTTAGTAATGGTAAGTATAAGTTCACATTTTCGATTTTTCTGTGCGATTTTTGGATTTTTTGCTGCAAATTTTTTGAAATTGCGATTTTTCTCTGTGCGATATTGCGATATTGCGATTTTTGATTTGCAACATTTCAGAGGGTTTTTCATTATGATTAGTATCCATTTTGCTGTATTCTCATCGATTTAAGGTCTATTATTCACTCCTATTGAAATGTTTGTATCAATTTCTAACTGGTATTATGGTCTGCGATTTATGGTCTGAAGATTGTAAGAATATTGTTACCTTTACCAAAGAATTGTGTTATTTTTCAATGAAAGGTGTTGCTTTTTGGTTAAATTTGTGTTATGGATTATGTTTTAGGATGAAATTGAAGAATTTAGCGGCTCAACTGAGCATATGGAACCGTTACAAACTGTGACTTTTACAACCACTTATAACCTTGATGTTAACAATGCAAATTCTTCAAGTCAACTCATGGTAAGCCTCTATTTATCAATAATATGCAATAAAGTATATGCACAGTGTTACTTTTGGGTAGGAATTGTGATGATTTTTACACAAAATGTCTTACTTTTGCTTTAGGTTGCATTGCAATATAATAATGATAAGGCTGGAACATCTTTAACTGAGCATATGGAACCCTTACAAACTGTGACTTTTACAACCACTTCTAACCTTTGTGATAATGCAAATTCTTCAAGTCAACTTATGGTAAGCCTTTATTTATCAATAGTATGTAGTAAAGTATGTGCACAGTGTTACTTTTAGGTAGGAATTGTGATAATTTTTACACAAAATGTCTTACTTTTTGCTTTAGGTTGCAGTGCAAGATAATAATGATAAGGCTGGAACATCTTTAACTGAGCATATGGAACCCTTACAAACTGTGATTTTATAACCACTTCTTTAAGTGAACATTTATATGTAAGTTTATTTATACATTTGGTGTTAATTTGTGTTGGAAATGTATTACTTTATGTTGAAAACGTGTTACTTTCAGTTGAAAACAATGTTGCTGGTATTGTGTTTCAGGGTACACCTACTCATAACCTTAATCGTAAACAGTTCTTCCCTCATTGTGAGAAAAATCTGATACCAGTATTGCATATGACTTTTGATTCATTTGAAGAAGGGGTGAAATTCTATGAAACATATGCTAAGGCTTGTGGTTTTGACATTAGATCAGGGACTAAGAAAGTCTATAAAGGTGTTGTTACATCTAAATACTATTTGTGTAATAAACAAGGGATGAGGGAAGAGAAATTAGGTGCATTGAGAAGAAGGCTTGTAACTCGTGAAGATTGTTATGCTAAAATTGTTTTTCAAAGGACTAAAGAGGGTAAATATTGGGTTTATAAGTTTATTGAAGCCCATAGCCACATTCTTGCCTAACCTATTTCTAGGCAACATTTAAAAGGGTCATGTAGTTTAAAGAGTGGACAAAAAAGATACATTATGAACAATTTGAACTTGAATAAAGGTCCAACAAGTTCATATAGGATGTGGAAAGAACAAGTAGGAAGTTATTTAAAAGTAGGTGCTTCACTTGATAACTTTAAAAACCTTTATAGGGATTTATAGTGTTTTATTAATGAATCTGATGGGAAAATATTTGTGGAAATGTTTGTTAAGAAGAAAGAAATTTAACCTAGTTTTTTTTTTGATTTTGAGGTTGATGATACTAAATCTCTATCGAAGGCAATTTGGGTAGATGGTATTAGTAGGAGAAACTATTCATTGTTTGGTGATTCGACATCTGTGGATGCTACTTATGGTACTAACAAGTATAATCAAATTTTTGTTCCTTTCACAGGTGTTGACCATCACAAAAAATGTGTTACTTTTGCTGTCGGTCTTATTAGTAGGGAAGATATATCTTCTTATACTTGGTTATTTGAATCTTTTTTGAGGGCAATGGATGGAAAACAACCAAATTCCATTATAACAAACCATGATCCAGCCATAAAAATTGCTCTACCCATTGTTTTTGACAAGACTATTCATAAATTCTGTTGTTGGCATATAATGAAGAAACTAACTGATAAAGTTTCTATTGAGTTACGTAATGATGATGAGTTTTTAAGAAGAATTAATAGACTTGTATATAATGGGGATAATGAACCCCATGAATTTGAAGATCAGTGGTAAAAAATGATGTCGGATTATGAGCATGCTAATTTAAGAAATAATGACTGGTTGAATAGTATGTATGAAATTAGAGAAATGTGGGTGCCCGCATATTTTAGAGATCTTTATACGGGTGGTTTGCTTAGAACAACATCTAGGTCGGAAAGTGAGAGTAATTTTTTCAATTACTTTGTGAACAAATTTCTTACATTAGTTGAACTCCAAATGAGGTTTCAAAGTGCGACGGATGTTCAACGTTATATGATGCAAACACTAGATAGTAAAAGCAAGTTATATTCTGCACCTTTGAAGACTCGTTCCCTCTTGAAAAACATGCTTCTAGTGTCTACACAAACGTTTTTTTTAAGGATTTTCAAGAACAAATTAGTAGTGCACGCGATGAGTGTGGTTTTGAAAAGAATTTCGTTAGAGATGGCAAGGATGTGTATCGTGTGGTACATTTCAACATTGGGACAATTTTTGAAGTTGTGTATGATGCACAAACATTGTATGTTGATTGCTCTTGTAAGTTATTCAAAAGAGTAGGAGTCTTATGTAAGCATGCATTATGGGTTTTGCATGCAAAAGGCGTTAAATATATACCAGAAGCTTACATATTGAAAAGGAGGACAAAAGATGCTAGCAAAACACCTGTCTATGATATTGATGGCACGTTATTGGATGGTAATAATGCTATGGAATCTAGAAAAGGGGTTTTAGGAGATGTTTTGAATGAGGTACATTGATGCATTAGTTTGGCTGAAGATGATGAGGATGATTCGGTTGAACTTTTGCACAAAATGAAGTTGTATTCAGCTGAGCTTTTAGCAAAAAAGAATCGTGGGGTTGAGAAGACAAAACGTCAAGAGTTGGAAAAGTTTTTGGGTTGTGAAGCTCCTACAACAATTACAATTCAAAACCCTTAACAATCTTTAAACAAAGGCAAGAGGAAAGAAAAAGATCCAAAACAAAAGGATACTAAAGATGAAGAAGAGCAAAGGGTGACCAAGCAAAGACAATGTAAAAGTTGTGGCAAAGTTGTAGGTCACAATAGTCTTACGTGTCCGCGTAAGAAAAAATAAGTAAGTACAATATGATATAAAAAGTGTTACCTCTTGAATTTTATGTTGGTACTTTCTTTGAGAAATAGTGATACTTTCATTATTAAACGTTTCTGTTTTCCACATTTAGACATTTAACGTATATATTTTGTTCACTGAATCTTGCAGTTGACTTGTTTATGAAATACAGTGGTAAATGATTGAATCCCTGCTTCAGAAGAACAATTATATTTGGGGTTGTGTAGCATTTGTAGAGTGTAAACTAATTTCTGATTGATTCTCTAGAGAAATAGTCTAATAATTAGTATTAGTAGTATGTAGATTACTTTCTGTTTATTTTAACATTAGTAGATTGTATTTTATGAAGAGGATAATTGCCTTTAAACAAATCTATGTTTATTTTAACATTGTAATTGTTAGAATTAGTTATATGTAGACTAATTTATTTTTAATGTCATTATCATTCAATTTATCACAAATATTGTGTTGAAAATCAACACAGTTTTTGTTGAAAGCATCACGATTTTATGTGGAAAGCATCACACGTTTATAAATGTAACACAGTATATATGAAATCGTACTGTATCATGTATTTTATGAAAGCATCACGTTTATAAAAAGAATATAATAAGAAAAAACAGTTCAATATAAACTTCTTACAAAAAATTTTATATGAAATGGTAGTGTATCATGTATTGTATTTTGTGTTGAATAAATGTAACACAAATTTGATTTAGAAAGCATCAAAGTTTTTTGTAAAAAGCAGCACAGTTTGAAGTAGCAAGCATCATAAAAACAAAACATCACAGTTTTATAGAAAAGCATCACACATCAACACAATTGTTTTCGTGTTGATGATGTTTACTTGAATATTGTTGAGATTATCATTCATAACAACATTTTGTTGAATCGTCACAGTTTTGTGTTGAAAGCATAAAGGTTCTCTGATGAAAGCATCACACATGGAATCAAAAACAAACTCAAATTTTCTTTTTTCCTCTCTTCTTGGCAGTCAACTTCGGTGCTGGTGAAGGTGTTTTCTCAAGATCTGATATTCCCAGGTCAAAGCTTGGTAAGTCGATGTCAGCTGTTCGTTTTTTAACCACTCTTATCCTGTCCATAATCTCATCAATCTCCTCCATCACTTTTGGGTCTGAATACCATTGTGATAATGTTGGAGAGTTTGATGATTGTCCGACATCTTGCGCTTGATTGCCTTTTGCCTTTAACTTCAACAGTCTCAATATATGATGTTGAGTAACAATTTCTATGTTCCTCTTCATCTTGCTAACTTCCTCCATAAGCTCCTTAATAAAAAGAATATATTAAGAAAAAACAAATCAATTTAAACTTCTTACAAAAACTTTATATGAAATATATGTGTTACTTTATAGACAAAAAACTGCTACTTTATATTTTAAAATGTGCTACTGGTTGTTTTTATAAAAAATTAAATGTTAAAAATAATATTACTTACATCACCAGTTGTGTAACACCCCGATATTTTTCCCGATATATTATTTTTATTATTATTATTCTTTTTTAGGAAAAAAAAAAATATATATTTCTTTTATTATTTATTTTGTTAAGTAGGTTAAATCATGAGACTTTAACTTTTAAGGCAAATAAAATCATTTTAAGTCCAAATCTTTTCCTAATCTATCTTTAATTTCAAAAAAAAAAAAAAAAAAAAAAATAAATAAATAAAAATAAGGGAATATGAATGGTGGCCGGCCATGGGAAGTATTTTGGAAGATTGTAACTTCCATTTTTGGGTTAATGAATGATTATGGCAATAATCATCAATAAAATCTCATAAATTCCTTAATTTATTCTTTCTTTATTCTTTTTCCTTATTCCTTTTCCTTACTCCTTTTCATTTTCAAATTCCTTTGCAAGTAAAGAAAAATACTCTCAAAATCCCTCATATTCTCATGCCTAAGCCTTCTTGATTCATCAATTTGGTTCTTAAAATTTTGGTGTGTTCTTGAGCAATTGTAAGTAATTCTTAACCTAGTTTTATTTTTAAGTTTTAATTTAAATTTCTATGTTTTTTTTATGTGTGTGATTTTATAGTTTATGATTTTGTTCATGAATTAAAAATTTATGTGTAGATGTATGATGTTTTTTTATTTAAATTTAATATATGGTTTTAGGGTTTTAGATGTATGATGTTTTTCTATTTAAATTTAATGTATGGTTTTAGGGTTTTAGATTTGTGCACATGTGTGTGAAGAATTGTTTGATGAATGATTGAATTATATATATAAATATATATATACAAAAAAAAATGGTTGTTCATATAAAAAAAATGTGTGTGTATGTGGTGATGGAAATTTATTTTTATTGATTAATAAAAGAGAAGTATAATGTTGGTAGAAGAAAAATGCATGTATATATATATATGTGATGTGTTTGTGTGTGTACATTGGAGTAAAAAGAATTATTTTTTTTTTTTGAGAAAAATATAAATAATTAATTAAAATTTATTTTTGGATGTGATCATGGAAATTATGTAAATTTTATTGTTTAGATGTATTAGGGAATAAAGCATTGAAATTTTATATTTTTGTGATAAAAAAAAAAATGGAATCCCGTAGGTTTTGAAATAGTGGAAAAAATTGTGTTTTTGGAGCATTTTTGGCTTTGAAATTAAGTTAAAAATACTTATACTATGTTATAAGTTATGAAATTTGGTACCCGGGGGTTTTGACGCCTTCCGGACGCAACGGTGAAGTCGGATTTTCAGTTTGACAGTCTTAAGATGAGTTTCTGGACAGATTGTATAGGCTGTCCAGTTTTGTGTTTATACCATGTTATAGTATGTGATGGATGTTCATGTTGTGTGTAGCATTCTAGGTATGGATGTGATTGTATATGTGTGTTATGTGCGATTTGAGGAAAATGTGTATGTGTGCTTATTTCCCGAATACGATTGAACCTTGTAGGAAGTCGATTCGTGACCGGGAATTGATTAAGACGCTTGCGAGTTGGTTATCTTGCTTAAGGTATGTACACGCAGCGTGGTTCGCATTAGTCCGATGTATTATGTATTAATGATACCCAAAAGTAAGGCATGGGTATACATAACGAATAATGTTATCGTTCGAATCAATAATTTTATTCATTTATATGATAAGTAGAGGTAGTATGTCCTCACTAACTTAAAAGTGGACGTAGTATGACGTCAATCTTTATATATTGTTTTGATAAGTAGAGGTAGTATGACCTCACTAACTTAAAAGTGGACGTAGTATGTCGTCAATTGGTGGAAGAGAATTACTCGCGGCATATGAGGGCTTTATGGGCCACCGCGGGGGTATGCATACTTAACTATAGACACCGAAGTAAGGCGAGTGTCTATGGTAGAGGCTTGCTTAGGGGTTAGCTCCCCCTAATGTATTGTCTCACTTATGGAGTTTGGAGTGTACCGGCAGTATGGCTGGATAGTACTGGCAGTATGGCCGGATAGTACAGCAGTATGGCTGACTAACTTTTACAAGAAAATAAATATACTTAATAAGCATGATCAAGCGTACGGTTCTGTGATTTGTTAACTAATTGATTAAACTTTCTCGTATGTTATTATTTATTGGTATGCGACGTTCGCTGACGTGTGCTTTTGGTCTTAACGACCCTGCGATGATGTTGTGTCCTATCTGGGCAATGACTAGCAGTAAGTCAAGTTGCAGGTCTGGGGAGTGAGGATTGTCCCTTGAAGAAATAAATTATTAGGGTAGAGAGTCTTAATAAGGACTTCAAAATTTAGTTTAAAAAGCATTTGGTTTTGTGAGGCGACTCTCGCTCTCAAGTTGTAATAAGTAGATTCAACTTTTCGTTTCTTATCCGCTGCTAAGTTTTTCTTATCATCCAGTAGTTCTTAATAACACTAATAGAACTCGATCCGCACGTTTTTCCTTAACTTCAAAACCGTTTTAAACTGTTTCTAACATCCCGGTTTGACTCGGATTACAGTTTGTTCCGTTTTTAAAAGATCATTTTCTCTTCTCGTACGACCCGAGTTATTCCGAGATGTTACAACTGGTATCAGAGCGGGAGTTTTATTTAGTGTTATTTATCTATATCGATAGACTAACGTTAAAAAAAAAAAATTTTTAATTTGATTAACGAGAGTAAAAGGGGTAGACAATAAGGGGATATGATGTGTTATGCTTTGTGTCTTTAAGCATGATGTCATGGATAACTTGATGTGTGTATGATAGCATTTCTGTGTCTATATCTCTGATGATTTAAATTATCTATCTCTGTCATATCTTAGAAATTGATTGTTTTGCTTTCTTTCCCTGTGAGTCAGGAAGTTCGATTATTATTTTTTTTTTCTCTCATGGATAAAGGAAAAAGACCGGCCGATGAGGGAATTAATACCCGAGATGAACCCTGGAGAGCTTTAGTTAATGCCCCAGCTTGGGCAGAAATAGAGGCTCAGGGAATTTGGGATAGAAAAGAGGGAGAAAGTGATTTGGATTACGCCCGACGCATGGAAATGATCTTCAAAAAGTCCAAACAGGTGTATGAAGGGATAATGGAAAAGGAAACGAATACATTGATGGGGATGATAGACGAGTTTCACCTAGAGCTTGACAGGAGGGTAAGAGCAGTGCAAACTGAGGGTCGGGACGGAGTTGACGTTCCAGAGTCTAGTGGGGCAAGGAGAGATAATAATGAGGAGGATGTTCACATAGTAGACCCAGACTCAATGCCGTTTATAATCTTCGAGGGGTTGGATTTTGAGAGGGATCCAGAGGAGGATCCAGAGGAGGGTCCAGAAGAGGATCCAGAAGAGGACCCGGAAGAGGAGGACCCCGATGAGGACCCAGAAGAGGAATTTGAGGAGGAATTCGAAGGAAATTTTGATGCGGAGCAGGAAGAATTTATGGAGGAAGATCCTTTAGGAGTGGTAGAAGATCCTGATGAGGGGGAATTAGCTTATAGAGATGGAATGATGAGTGATGATGATAGTGAGCATATTATTTTAGGGGGGTTGGCCGGTGAGGCGAGAGGATCTTATGAGCGAGGAGGAGAGTGAAATCATGATGTGGGAAGAGGAACCACCCGAACCAATAATAGTAGAGCTTTCTGATTCTGAAGAGCGACTTTCTATGAGTGATTCCTTATCTGTGGGAACCCCTTCTGATTCCGATAGCGCGTCTAGCGATGACTCTGATGATGCTGATTTTGACCCTGATCAATACATGGAGGATCGGGACCGCATGGATGCGTCACCTTTATTTGCCTGATTGATTTTACTTTATTTGATTATGCATGTGATTGAGTTCGTATGTCTAGTTCATTAGTAGAATAAATTGCGAACAATTTTGTTGATTGGATGATTTGGTTGTTTATCACGAACTTTTGTAGTTTTGAACAATGACTATGTGGGAATTTATACCCAAGTATTCTTTCTAGATTGGAAGTATATGGTTTATTTGTTTTGAATTTGAATCCTGTTTTATTCCGAGATTTTATAAGATAAACATTTGAAAGTAGAATCGATTCAGTGTGGTGTTTATGAAAAAAAAAAAAAAAAAAAAAATAAATAAATAAAAAAAAAAAATAAAATAAAATAAAGAATAAATCCGATTATAGACTTATTGTTCAACCTTTTTACCTTTAGGGCTACTACCTTGTTTATTTTAGAGCAATAACAGAATGAGTTTTTCCTTAAACCTCAAACGCTATAGAAATGTAATTACACACCTTGTTTGAACCTGATGCAGTATACCTGCCATCATGCCACCCTTTTTGAAAAGGTCCGTGCCAAGAGGAAACTCTGATCGCGTGCTTCGAAACCTAGTCAAGGCCCTAGCTGGCGCAAGGAATCCGAGACCGAAATCCTTGGAAGAAAAGGCTTCGTCAATTAGTAAGAGAATAGCCCAGAGTAAACCCTCGACTTATAGTGGAAAAGGTGAACCTTCTATGTTGGAAAACTGGCTGAGAGAATTTGACAAGCTTTTTAGTGTGGTGAGATGTCCTGCTGAACTCATGGTTGACCAAGCCGCGTTTTTCCTAGTGGAAGACGCTGACTATTGGTGGACACATAGTAAGATGAGGTTGATATCAGATAACAACGGTGACTTAAGCTGGGAAGGATTTAAGGGGGCGTTAAGAGACCAATTTTATCCGCCTCATGTTAGGAAGGACAAATCAAATGAGTTTGCTAGATTCGAAATGGGAAACCTAACGGTAGATGAATATTATCAGAAATTTATGGAATACTTGAAGTTTTGCCCTGACGATGTCCCAACTGAGGGAAAGAAAATACAGCGTTTTGAGTTAGGTCTATCGTATGAGATCCAAAAACACATTGAGACTGATAGATATGATACGTTAGACCAGCTATATAAGAGAGCTGCGCAGATTGGGAATGTTATCAGGAAGGAAAAAGAGAAGTTGGGCCATAGCGGAGAAAAGAGAAAAGAACCCGTGTTTCAGAATGATACGAATGCGAGTAATCAAGTCCAAAATCAATTTAAGAAGCACAAACCGTATGGGGGCTTTCAGGAGAAAGGTTTCCATTCTGGTCAAAACATCAAGAATGGGGGAAGTTCGAGACTAGAGGCTAGAATGCAGAAGCCTTTGTATGATCGTAATGGGAAAGAGAGAATCTTCAACTGTAGGAGATGCCAAAAGAACCACCCAGGAAGGGACTGCCGGGGTGCGTTAGTGGACTGTTCTTACTGTGGTAAGCCGGGCCATAGATTGTACGAGTGTTATACTCGCATAGGACAACAAGAGTTGCAAGGGGGAAATCATAGAGGTTTCCAACAACAAAGAATCGCTAACGGACGGGGTAGTAATGATGCTGGTAGGGGGAATCACAATGGTGGAAGTTTTGGCCGAAACTTGGGAGGTGCCTCAAACCCAAGGTTTTCGGGGAATAACTCCGGTCTTCAACAACGACCGGGAAATGCTAGAAACGAGAATTTTCTTTTCAAGCCAACGTGGGAATCAAGGAGGTGTTACTACTTCTACCCAGAACGACGGCAGGCTTTCGGCAGTTAACTCGAGGGAGGCAGCGCAAGCGTCGGATGTGGTCATAGGTACGTTCTGTATTAATACAAAATCCGTTAAAGTACTGTTTGATTCTGGTGCATCGTACTCGTTTGTTTCAAAGTCTAGAGTTAAGGACTTAGAATTGGAAAACCCCGAGGAAACATCTTTTTCAGTCTCTACTCCTTCCGGGGAGATATTTCATTGTAATACGTTGTTCCGTGAAGTGCCGGTTAAGATAGGGAAAGTAAAATTTCCAAGTAATTTATTTTCTCTAGAAATGGATGACTTAAATGTAATACTTGGAATGGATTGGCTAAGTAGATATAAAGCGATAATAGATTGTGAAGAACAGTCAGTGACCTTAAGTGGACCTAGGGGGGAGAAGGTTAAATATAGGAGTCTTCCTAAGGGACCGAGGATAAAAATCGTATCATCATTAAAAGTCAAGAAGTTAATCAAGCAAGGGCAACCGTGGTTTCTATGTAGTATAAGTAAAGTAGGGGAGCGGGAATTGCAGCTTGAGAACATTCCAGTGGTCTGTGATTTTAGAGATGTTTTCCCCGAAGAACTCCCTGGTATGCCGCCAAGAAGGGACGTGGATTTCTCGATTGATTTAATCCCTGGGACAGGACCAATTTCAAAAGCTCCTTACCGAATGGCCCCAAGGGAGATGGAAGAATTGAAAATCCAGTTGGAGGAGTTGTTAGAAAAGGGTTATATAAGACCCAGTGTGTCGCCTTGGGGAGCCCCGGTGTTGTTTGTAAGGAAAAAGGACGGAACGATGCGTCTCTGTATTGATTACAGGGAACTTAATAAGGTCACTGTAAAGAATAAGTATCCATTAACACGGATCGATGATCTTTTTGATCAGTTGCAAGGGGCAGGAGTCTTTTCCAAGATTGATCTGCGGTCCGGGTATCATCAGTTACGCATCAAGGAGGAGGATATTAGCAAATCAGCTTTTAGAACCAGATACGGACACTTTGAATTTACAGTGATGCCTTTTGGGTTGACCAATGCACCCGCAGCATTTATGGGGTTGATGAATCGGGTTTTTAACGCGTACCTCGATAAGTGTGTGGTGGTGTTCATTGATGATATTTTGGTATATTCCAAGAGCCAAGAAGAACATCAAGAACATTTAAGGATAGTCTTGCAGATTCTGCGAGAGAATCAGTTGTATGCTAAGTTTTCGAAGTGTGAATTTTGGTTAGAGCAAGTGGCTTTTCTGGGTCACATTGTTTCTAAGGAAGGAATTTCCGTTGATCCAGCAAAAGTAGCAGCTGTTCGGGATTGGTCTACACCTCGGAATGTTACAGATATCCGGAGTTTCTTGGGATTAGCAGGATACTATCGTCGTTTTGTGAAGGACTTTTCTCGCATCGCTCGTCCATTAACAGCCTTGATGAAGAAAGAAAAGAAGTTCGAATGGACTGAGGAGTGTGAGAAGGCATTTCAGTTGTTGAAGGAGAAGTTAACTACAGCCCCTGTGTTGACCTTACCTGATCCATCCTTGGAATACTCTGTCTACAGTGACGCTTCTAAACATGGATTAGGTTGTGTTTTAATGCAAGATAGAAGGGTGGTGGCGTATGCTTCACGTCAACTAAGGACTCATGAGGTGAATTATCCAACACATGACTTGGAGTTAGCTGCTGTGGTTTTCGCATTGAAAATCTGGCGACATTACCTTTATGGTGTCAAATGCAAGGTCTTTACGGATCATAAAAGTTTGCAATTCTTGTTCACTCAATCCGAGTTGAATTTGCGCCAACGACGTTGGTTAGAACTTATCAGTGATTATGATTTAGAGATTTCATATCACGAAGGCCGTGCGAATGTAGTCGCTGATGCTTTGAGTAGGAAATCGAGGCATTCCGTCTCAGCGTTAATAACCTCTGAGGAGTTGTGTAAGGAGTTTGGGAGAATGAACTTGGAGATAATCCAAGAAGGGGAATTGGAAGCCAGGTTGAGTGCCTTGTCTATTCAACCTACCTTTTTCGAAGAGATTATGGCTAAGCAACTGGAAGACCCAAAGTTTATAAAACTTCGGGAGCAGATCAGTGAAGGGAAAGCTGAAGGTTTTACAATTCATGAGGACGGTAGTCTTCGTTTTAAAGGACGGTGGTGTGTGCCGGATGGGTGTGACTCGTTGAAGGAAAAATTGTTGAACGAAGCTCATTATTCTAGATACTCGGTTCATCCTGGTGGAGATAAGATGTATCAGGATTTAAAATGCATGTTTTGGTGGTCTGGTATGAAAAAGAATATTGCTGAATTTGTTTCCAAGTGTTTAACGTGTCAAAAGGTTAAGAGTGAACACCGAAGACCAGCTGGGTTACTGCAACCCCTAGAAGTCCCGGTCTGGAAGTGGGATGACATATCTATGGATTTCGTGTTAGGGTTGCCACGAACTAAGACTGGTAATGATACTCTTTGGGTTATCGTGGATAGGCTTACTAAGTCTGCAAGGTTTATTCCGATGAACTGTAAGTGGGATATGGAACAACTTGCTCGTGCCTATATTCGATACGTTGTTCGATATCACGGAATACCTCGTACTATTGTCTCCGATCGTGATACTCGATACTTGTCACATTTTTGGAAATCATTACAGCAAGCTTTGGGAACCACTCTTCTTCATAGTACGTCTTTTCACCCTATGACGGATGGTCAGACTGAACGTGTCAATCAGATACTAGAAGACATGTTGAGAGCAATAGCCATGGAATGGCAAGGTTCATGGGATGAACATTTGGATTTAGTGGAATTCTCTTATAATAATAGTTATCAGGCAACGATTCAAATGGCTCCGTTTGAAGCACTGTATGGTCGTAAGTGCCGTAGTCCTGTATGTTGGGATGATTTTACTGAATCCGTCACCTTAGGACCTGATATGCTTGTGCAAATGACAGAGAAAGTAAAGTTGATTCGCGATAAAATGAAGGCAGCCCAGGATAGACAAAAATCATACGCCGATCTCCGACGTCGGCCTGATGAGTACGAAGTGGGCGACAAAGTTTTACTCCGTGTGTCTCCAATGAGAGGTGTGGTTCGTTTTGGTGCTCGTGGGAAGTTGAGCCCGCGTTTCATTGGCCCCTATGATATTGTGGAGCGGATTGGGAAGTTAGCTTACCGGTTAGCGTTACCTAATGCGTTGGGTAAGGTTCATGACGTTTTTCATATCTCCCAGTTAAAACGTTATGTTGCGGCTTCTTCGCATGTCTTAGACCCGGAACCGTTAGAACTTGATGAAAGCCTCACCTATGAAGAGCAACCTGTCCAGATTTTAGATAGAAAGGTTCGCAGTACTCGGCGAAAGGATGTTGCAATGGTTAAGGTTTTATGGTCCAATCATCGGTCACAAGAGGCAACTTGGGAAACAGAAGCGTCAATGCGAGAGAAGTATCCGCATCTTTTTCCTCAGGTTAGTAAGTTACGGGGACGTAACTTTTTAAGGGGGTAGGAAGCGGTAGGATTTTTGCGCGCTTTGAGTTACTTTGATCTATTTCTTTTGTTGTGTGCTTGTTTTATCGTTTTTTTTTTATGTGTGATTGTGCGTGTTTTGTGTTTGTACGTTGTGGTTTTGGGGTCAAAACCTTTTTAAGGGGGGTAGTCTGTAACACCCCGATATTTTTCCCGATATATTATTTTTATTATTATTATTCTTTTTTAGGAAAAAAAAAAATATATATATATATATATTTCTTTTATTATTTATTTTGTTAAGTAGGTTAAATCATGAGACTTTAACTTTTAAGGCAAATAAAATCATTTTAAGTCCAAATCTTTTCCTAATCTATCTTTAATTTCAAAAAAAAAATAAAAAAAAAAAAATAAAAATAAAAATAAGGGAATATGAATGGTGGCCGGCCATGGGAAGTATTTTGGAAGATTGTAACTTCCATTTTTGGGTTAATGAATGATTATGGCAATAATCATCAATAAAATCTCATAAATTCCTTAATTTATTCTTTCTTTATTCTTTTTCCTTATTCCTTTTCCTTACTCCTTTTCATTTTCAAATTCCTTTGCAAGTAAAGAAAAATACTCTCAAAATCCCTCATATTCTCATGCCTAAGCCTTCTTGATTCATCAATTTGGTTCTTAAAATTTTGGTGTGTTCTTGAGCAATTGTAAGTAATTCTTAACCTAGTTTTATTTTTAAGTTTTAATTTAAATTTCTATGTTTTTTTTATGTGTGTGATTTTATAGTTTATGATTTTGTTCATGAATTAAAAATTTATGTGTAGATGTATGATGTTTTTCTATTTAAATTTAATATATGGTTTTAGGGTTTTAGATGTATGATGTTTTTCTATTTAAATTTAATGTATGGTTTTAGGGTTTTAGATTTGTGCACATGTGTGTGAAGAATTGTTTGATGAATGATTGAATTATATATATAAATATATATATACAAAAAAAAATGGTTGTTCATATAAAAAAAATGTGTGTGTATGTGGTGATGGAAATTTATTTTTATTGATTAATAAAAGAGAAGTATAATGTTGGTAGAAGAAAAATGCATGTATATATATATGTGATGTGTTTGTGTGTGTACATTGGAGTAAAAAGAATTATTATTTTTTTTTTTGAGAAAAATATAAATAATTAATTAAAATTTATTTTTGGATGTGATCATGGAAATTATGTAAATTTTATTGTTTAGATGTATTAGGGAATAAAGCATTGAAATTTTATATTTTTGTGATAAAAAAAAAAAAATGGAATCCCGTAGGTTTTGAAATAGTGGAAAAAATTGTGTTTTTGGAGCATTTTTGGCTTTGAAATTAAGTTAAAAATACTTATACTATGTTATAAGTTATGAAATTTGGTACCCGGGGGTTTTGACGCCTTCCGGACGCAACGGTGAAGTCGGATTTTCAGTTTGACAGTCTTAAGATGAGTTTCTGGACAGATTGTATAGGCTGTCCAGTTTTGTGTTTATACCATGTTATAGTATGTGATGGATGTTCATGTTGTGTGTAGCATTCTAGGTATGGATGTGATTGTATATGTGTGTTATGTGCGATTTGAGGAAAATGTGTATGTGTGCTTATTTCCCGAATACGATTGAACCTTGTAGGAAGTCGATTCGTGACCGGGAATTGATTAAGACGCTTGCGAGTTGGTTATCTTGCTTAAGGTATGTACACGCAGCGTGGTTCGCATTAGTCCGATGTATTATGTATTAATGATACCCAAAAGTAAGGCATGGGTATACATAACGAATAATGTTATCGTTCGAATCAATAATTTTATTCATTTATATGATAAGTAGAGGTAGTATGTCCTCACTAACTTAAAAGTGGACGTAGTATGACGTCAATCTTTATATATTGTTTTGATAAGTAGAGGTAGTATGACCTCACTAACTTAAAAGTGGACGTAGTATGTCGTCAATTGGTGGAAGAGAATTACTCGCGGCATATGAGGGCTTTATGGGCCACCGCGGGGGTATGCATACTTAACTATAGACACCGAAGTAAGGCGAGTGTCTATGGTAGAGGCTTGCTTAGGGGTTAGCTCCCCCTAATGTATTGTCTCACTTATGGAGTTTGGAGTGTACCGGCAGTATGGCTGGATAGTACTGGCAGTATGGCCGGATAGTACAGCAGTATGGCTGACTAACTTTTACAAGAAAATAAATATACTTAATAAGCATGATCAAGCGTACGGTTCTGTGATTTGTTAACTAATTGATTAAACTTTCTCGTATGTTATTATTTATTGGTATGCGACGTTCGCTGACGTGTGCTTTTGGTCTTAACGACCCTGCGATGATGTTGTGTCCTATCTGGGCAATGACTAGCAGTAAGTCAAGTTGCAGGTCTGGGGAGTGAGGATTGTCCCTTGAAGAAATAAATTATTAGGGTAGAGAGTCTTAATAAGGACTTCAAAATTTAGTTTAAAAAGCATTTGGTTTTGTGAGGCGACTCTCGCTCTCAAGTTGTAATAAGTAGATTCAACTTTTCGTTTCTTATCCGCTGCTAAGTTTTTCTTATCATCCAGTAGTTCTTAATAACGCTAATAGAACTCGATCCGCACGTTTTTCCTTAACTTCAAAACCGTTTTAAACTGTTTCTAACATCCCGGTTTGACTCGGATTACAGTTTGTTCCGTTTTTAAAAGATCATTTTCTCTTCTCGTACGACCCGAGTTATTCCGAGATGTTACAAGTTGTATCATGAATTTCTTGATTAGAAGATGCCAACAAGCCATCGGGAATAGGGATCTGAGATACATCCCATTTTCTTCTATCTCCACCTCATCATCATGCGATTTTTTTCTTAATTTCTTTGAAACCGGGTATGTGTCTCCATCGAAATCACCCAGTTTAAAGGATCTAGCCTTCAACTCAAGTTGTGCCCTTTTTTTCAAAGTCTCATAAGTCCAATTTTGGATTAAGGGCAACCTAGATGATGGAAAAATACCTAGAGAGCTAACTCGATGGTAAAAGCAAATTTCTAATATGGCTAGACATGAAGGAATATTTTTCAAATTTTTTGTTTGGCATCTCTCCAAGCCATTTCTAAACCTGTTAAACACTAAACCACACTAGTTAAGAATTTTTATCTCATTAACATCACTCAATGGTTTAAGCAAACTATGATCAACAATTCGGTGTGAATTGGGAGCCAAAAATGTAATAAAAGCATACATTACAAAAAACCTTTTAAAATCATCACCTCTATAAGTTAGCTCCAACAACATTTTGGAAAGTAGTTGTTTAGTAGATATATCCTTAGCCCCAACACAATCTAGTTTTTGTTGCCACTCCTCAAATAAATCATACTCAGATATATCTTCATTTGAATTAGTTTGTTTAATAACATTATTAATAGTTAACAGCAAGCTAAAAATATCGCAGACATCATACTCAGTTATAGTGTACTTGCAGTTCTGATTGACTATGAAAACTGAAGTACTAACATCATATTGGTTGATAAAGTACTTAGCCATACCATGATAAGACATCTTAATTCTCAACAGAAGCAATGCTTCAAAACCAATTTCTTTCACAGCACTCCTTTGTTTATCATTCAATTTATCACACAAACTAACCATTTGAGAAGGAGATGACAGTATATGAAGTTGACCTTCTCTCCTGTAACCCATCAAAATTGTATAAACAAAGCATCACATTGAAGTATCACAATTTTATGTAGAAAGCATCACAATTTTATGCAAAAAAGCATCTACGTCTATAACTTACTTCTTTTTTGGAAATGTTGTAGAAGAAACAATTTGTACTCTTTCTCGTTTAGTTATTCCTAATCGAGGTTCTTCTTCCATTCTCGCATTTACGTTAACTTCTGGCGCATTCTCTTCTTCATGGTCCTCATTGTATTCTCCTATTGCTGCAGCAACTACTTGAACTCTAAAAAAACAAATGAAGTATCATGGTTCTGATAGACATCACAAGTTTTTATCAAAAGCATCACATTTCTATAAATGAAGCATCTCAGTTTTATTGAACAACTTACTTTTTCTTTATTGAAGCAACAGTTTTTATTCTTTTCCCTTTTGTTTTTGGAAAAAGTTGCTCCACTTCCATTTCATGATTTTCTTCTTCCCTTGCAGTAGTGACTACTTCTACACTGAAAGCATCACAATTTTTCATATAACCTAGCACATTGTATTAAGAAAAGCATTACATTTAAAAACAAACTTACTTTTCTTTTTGAAGCAACATTTTTTTTTTTTGCTCTATCTTTAGTTTTCGGCAAAGGTTGTTCTTCTTCAAGATGTGCAGAATTTCGAGTAACTACCATTTTTCTAATAAACAAAAATAAAAAACTCGTGTATAAATTGAAGAACAAATCGTGTATAAAATCTGAGCCATTAGATCACAGTTTTATACAAAAAGCATAAAAGTTTTTTGTAAAAAGCAGCACCGTTTGAATTAGAAAACATCATACAAACAAAAACATCACAGCTTTATACAAAAAGCATCAAAGTTTTTTTGTAAAAAGCAGCACAGTTTGAAGTAGAAAACATCATACAAACAAAAGCATCACAGTTTTATACAAAAAGCATCAAAGTATTTTGTAAAAAGCAGCACAATTTGAAGTAGAAAGCATTATACAAACAAAAACATCACAATTTTATAAAAAGCATCACACGTCACACACAATTGTTTTCGTGTTGAATTCGAAGAAAAGAACAAATGAAATCGCAAGAACTCACAGCAAGAACAATCGTTGGAATGCCCTAATTCAGGATTGATCGTTCAAGAAATCGCAAAAGAGAATAATCGCAGAACTGGTAGTGTATCATGTATTGTATCTTGTGTTGAATAAATGTAACACAGATTTGATTTAGAAAGCATCAAAGTTTTTTGTAAAAAAGCAGCACAGTTTGAAGTACAAAGCATCATACAAACAAAAACATCACAGTTTTATACAAAAGCATCACACGTCTCACACAATTGTTTTCGTATTGAATTCGAAGAAAAGAACAAATGAAATCGCAAGAACTCACAGCAAGAACAATTGTTGGAATACCTTAATTCGTGGTTGATCGTTAAAGAAATCGCAAGAAATCGCAAAACAGAAGAACGCTGAAATGCCCTAATTAATCGACGCAAGAAAAAATTGCAGAAAATAGAAGGAAAATTCGAGTATCAAAGAACAGAAGAATAGAACAAAAGAAATCGCAAGAGTAGAACAAAACTCACAGCAAGAACAATCGTTGGAATGCCCTAATTCGTGGTTGATCGTTCAAGAAATCGCAAGCAATCGCAAAAAACGCAGAAAATAGAAGGAAAATTCGTGTATCAAAGAACAAATCGAAGATAGAACAAATGAAATCGCAAGAGTAGAACAAAACTCACAGCAAGAATAGAGATGAAACGCAACAAAAAGAATAATCGCAGAAGAATAGAACAAATCAAATCTCAAGAGTAGAACAAAACTCACAACAAGAATAGAGATGAAATCACAATAAAATCGCAAAGAGAAGAATGATGAAACACTGGAATCGCACCACAAAAATCGCAAAAGAAGAACGCTGGATTGTGATATCGCAAAACAAAATCCCAAAACAATGAAGAAACTTTGAAAAAAAATTATCCTAATTCGCGCGCGATTCTGGATCGTTGGTTCAAAATCATATGATTCCTACGGTTGAGATTGTGGTTTACATGGTTCTCATATATGATTAGTTCTCACCTAAACTTTTGCCTACATATATATATATATATATATATATATATATATATATATATATATATATATATATATATATATATATATATATATATATATATATATATATATATATATATATATATATATATAAGTAACGGTCCGGTTTAAGTGACCCAAAAATCCATATGAAAATACAAATTCCGGTTCACCTTTTTGGACTCCAGAGAAGACTTTTCTCTAGGACCATCAACGTTCCGTCGATATAAAAAATATAGATAAACATAAAACAAGACCAATATGAAAGATAATAAGTCAGCGGAACTCTAACGTACAACTCGAGAGCCTAGAGGCCTCTAAACAACTAATCGAAATAGCGGAATCGAAAAGAAACTATCTCTTTTGTTACATTAAATACAGAGATTCTGTCTATTCATAATTTAATATAAAAGATAATACATAGTCTTGCTTATTACGGGTTCTACGTCAAGATCTCACTCCAAACCCCACCTGCAATCAACCTACTAGTCGTCGTAAGACAACACATAGTAGGTTCCAAAGAAACAAACCAATACACGTCAGAGACATCATACAATTATCAATCAGGTTGAAAACAAGCAAATTGTTCATCCTAGCATGCATAGGCTCTAATACATTTATTATTAATGAAACCCAACTTGTAACGCTGCCCGTCCTGTTCGGGTCGTTCAAGTACAAACCATTCATCATTAGATAATTTCAACTTGTAACGTTGCCCGTCCTGTTCGGGTCGTTCAAGTATAAATTCAAATGTCTTTGGAGGAATACACTTGGGAGAGCTAATCTCAAGGCAACCACCGACCTAAGACGTTGCCCGTCTTGTTCGGGTCGCCAAAGGCTAAAGTATGCATACCCCCATGGTGACCGTAATGATCCAAAACTGCCATGGGAACAATAATTATAATAATCCAAACCAATCGTTAACCCCTTTGGGTAACATAACCAAACGTCAACCCCTTTGGGTGACAAACACATAAATTCTAAGTTTCCAATTAATTTCTTTCAAATTATTTGAGGTGTCTAATCCTTATGTGATTTACAAAGCCTCGATTAGAAATGAAACAATACTACTTGCACAACCACATAAACAGTATGGTCTAAGCGTGTACCTTTAAGCGCTGCAACCAAACAACGTTTAAGCACGATAAGAATTTCGCCCTCTTATGAATCGAGGTCCTAAATAACACACACACAAAACGATCACGTATTAGAACGTGTTTACACATTTAATCCACTCCATACTACTAAGATATTACTAAGACTTGATAATTTTAAATGTTTTCATCCAATTTCCAATGATTCCAAATTTAATTTCTGACCAGAAACTTTATTGGCCATTTCGGACAGTTTAGAAAATTCAAATGAAAAATCCGACTTCACCACTGCGTCCGGAATGCATCAATTACCTTGGGTACCAAATTTCATAATTTCTAACATCCAATTACTATTTTTAATTATTTCAAGCGTTTAACGAGTTTTTTTAACGCATCGGATACATAAACCAACAACGGAACACGACTAACGTTTCCGGATCGGCACCAATGCCGAGGCAGCAGCTGCTGTCCAACACTCCCATTATATTGTTATTATTATTATATATATATATATATATATATATATATATATATATATATATATATATATATATATATATATATATATATATATATTCATTATTCAAATTAATAACTCTTTTAATCTCACGACCAAAATAATCTAACAACACCAATATCACAATGACTACAATAAAACAAACAAGACAAATTTTTCTATCACACAACCACTTGATAATTCCACACATATATTATTTCCCAAAACCCCATTCAACAAAACATAAAAGTCATCAAATAAAAAAAATATGTCCATCCACAAGATCCTTCAAGAGACTTAAAAACATTTCACAAACTATGATAATTAAATTAAATACTTAATTCTCTTAACAAATTATAATTCTTGTAGAGAATCATAAACCAAATCATCCTTTTTAAATTAAGACATATATAAATTCACATTCCTTCAAGCAAATCAAATTTTGTTAATGGATTTATAAATTCTTGGATGACTACACAACTTGATCCATACTATTTAAATTTCTACTAATAAATTGTAATTTAGTTAGAGAAACATAAATCATAAAAGAATTTATTTAAATATCAAAATAAACTTAATTCTTATAATAATTTAAACATTGTTAAAGAATATAAATCAAAAAACATAACATAATCCTTTTAACAAAATTAAAGTTTATCAAAGGATTATTAGAGAAAATTATATATATATAAAAAATATACTCAATCCTCCAAAAAGTCATAGGATATCATCATACACAAAGATAAACATATACATATAATTCACCTTAGAAATCTTGTCTATAAAATTTTTTTTTAATTAACAATTCAATTAACTTACCCCTTAGATCAAAAGATTGAATTGAACAAACCAAATTTTTTTTTTCTTTGTGACAGCCGAAACGAAGAGCAAGGGAAGGAAAATTTTTTTCTGATTTTTGTGATTAATTTTGGGGATTAAGAATGTAAAGACTTCAATTGAGGTTTAAAGGATTAATA
>NC_080048.1:12881456-12961040 GCF_026212465.1 Amaranthus tricolor
ATCTTCGCCAACTCCTTATTGTAGCATCAACATGGGGTTGTAATTATCAATCTCCTCGTTACTTTGAGTTCATTTATTGCATTTATTGTCTTGCCTAATATTTCTTGCTTATCTAGAATAGTTTCTACATTATCTTTACTCTTGTTGGTTTCTTTTGATGACTATTATTTATGGTTTTTGTTCTATTGATTATCATTGTTTCCTACATTTTAATCATGTGTGAGTAGTTCTCTTTGGGAATTGATTAGTGAAACCCTAGGAAAGGCTATGCTCTTTATTGTTTAGTATAAGGGAAAAGATGATAATAATTAGTCCTTGAAACCCAATGCGAATCTTGTCCTGCAACTCCTCCGGAGACATAGGGCGATTATAGGTCATTCATTGTGATTTGTGGAATCATCAACTTCCTCTTGCATTGTTGGGTGTCTAGACTAGTTATTGTTTGATTTCCTCTGACCTAATATATACTCTTTTAAAATCAGCTTCCTAGGGTGAATCTAATCTCAACCCCCTTTTTCTCCCCTTTGATTTATATCATTAATCAACCGTGCTTATTATTTTCGTCATTAGTTTTAGACGCTCTTCAACCTACAAAGCCTCGTTATGTTGAGATGCGGAGTTTATTGACAACCTTTGTTCTCGTGGTTCGATCCCCTACCCCACTATACTTGTGTAATGCGTAGGTTGTTATAAGTTCTGTTTGGTTCAAGGTTTAGCATAGACGACTGTGAAAATCTTTTTAATCATATACCTAATTAGTTTATTTTAATTCTTGCTTCCTCATATACCTCACGTCTCCCGCTCTAGAACTCTTTGAAACCATTGATGTATAAATAAGCGTACATCAGTCTTAAAATTATAAAATTAACGTTTGCTGACATTTTATGTGCAAAAAAGTCATGGTAGAACAATTTGGTAAACCTCAGGGTTATCGCGTGAATTTTTTAAAAGTTTTGGTTACCACGTGGAAAACCTAAAACCTCAGGGTTACCACGAGGATTTCCTTAATATTTATTAGTATCGTAAATGATTTTAATAAAATTAATCATATTATGTAAAAAATATTTGATACAATAAAGTATGTTATTATTGTATTTATTTAAAGAGATTACCAAAGCATGTTTTACTTAAAGTTCTGTATGAAGTATTAGACATTGTATATTTCTTTTATTTTTGATAAAATGGGAATTAGACAACAAATACTATGTATCCGGATATGTGTGTAAAATCGTAGAGCTTGATTCCAGGTATAAGCCTTTAGGATCCATCTCGAGTAACCTTTCTTGTTTAGTTCTGGCAAGAACTGTTTTTAGGTGATGACGATCACATGTTATTGCCAGATAGATAGATCAAACCTACTATCTAGCGATCACTGAATATTCCCCATTTTCATACTATTTAGTATCATATTTCGATACTGTTTTAAGTATTTTTTTGATATTTGACAAATATTATGTATTTTGTAAGGATTTACCTCTACATGTTAGCTTTGAACTTACGCAATTCTTAGTCGTGTGTGATTTATAAAAGAATAAATTCTTTAACGTTAAATATAACATTGTATAGTTTTTAAGTATTGCTAAACATGAATTTAAGAAGGTTACCTAAATGAGCAAAAAGGTTTAAAATGTAAAACTTATAAATGATTTTTTAAACTATACGTAGTATCGTTTGTCGGGTTACTCAACGATTATAATTATTGACAATTTTTTATGGGGCCTATTCTCTTCGAAGAATAAATCTGATTTTAGGTTAATTTTGCCTTGGCGATGATATCTACTTATATTATGTGCTACGTGCCAGGCGAGGACTTCTTTTGAAATACATTCATTTTGACTATATAATTTATAATGTAAATTAGATATTTGCAAATTAAATTGTAATAATTTAAAATATTTTGTAAATGGAATTATGTAAAATTTTTAAATAACCCTAATATTAGTTTGCTGTGATCATTTAATCAAAAATCCAATTTAGTCTAAACTTCTATAAGTCTTCTGCTGTATTAGTGGACAGTATTATTATACTGTTACGTTGGTTTGGGCTGTTTCACTCTACTTTTCATTAATTACTCAAATCCTAGCAAACTAGTTAGAATATTAGTGGGAGAAGAGGTCATATCGATCACTGGTACGTATGGGCTATAAATTGAGCTAGATGAGGAAGTCAAACGTGAGTTTTTGGATAACCTGGATGACCTTATAGTTACCATCCCTGTCGATTAAAAATTTTTATAGGTGGAGACTTTAATGGACACATAGGTAAGGAGGCAGTTAACTATAGCTCAGTTCATGGTGGGTTTGGTTATGGTATAAGGAACGAGAGTGGAGAGGTCTTGCTTGAGTTTGCGTTAGCAAAGGAGTTGGTTATAGCAAACTCAATCTTTAGAAAGAAGGATGAGCACCACAAGAGTGGTGGGCATGCAACCCAAATTGACTACTGTTTAGTACAAAAGGTTGATCAAAGCTCGTGTTTGGATTGTAAAGTAGTGCTGGGTACAAAGACACCCACCCAACATAGGTTATTAGTACTAGTGTTTTGTATGAGAAGAAAGATTTCCGGGAAGAACATAAAGGTCATGCAAACGATCATGTGGGGTTGACTTAAAGAGGATATGGTTGCAACCTTGTCAAACAAAATCAAGACGTCGGGCTACCTAAGTATATCAGATGATGAAAATCAGATGTGGGAGACCATGGCAGAAACCATTCGAACGGTGGCAAAGGGGACATTAAGGGTGTCGACGGGGAAACCATAGGTGTACAAAGAATCGTGGTGGTGGAACGAAGAAGTGCAAAAGAAGATAAAGGACAAAAACAGGAGATTCAAGGAGCTCATGGCTTGCACGGAGGTGGAGGATAGGACACTTAAGAAGGAAATGTATAAAGAAAAAAAACGGGCGGCAAAGAAAGTAGTAGCGGAGGCAATAAATCTTGTGTTTGAAGACTTTTATCAAAAGCTTGATACCAGAGAGGGGGAGAAGTATATTTTTAAGTTGGCAAAAGCAAGATCTAGGCAGAAGAAGGACTTAGGGACAATGAAGTTCATTAAGGATGAAGGTGGACAAGTACTCCTTAGACAAGAAGACATCAAATTGAGATGGCATCAATATTTTGCCCAACTTCTCAATGAGATTAGTGGTCTAAAGGAGGAAATCTGAATTACTTTAGACATCCAAAGTACACAGGATTATGGATCGATTATTGATATTACCACGGCAAAAGTGGGAGAAGCTCTCAAAAAAATGGGGGGGGGGGGGGGGGGGATCAAAGGTAGTTGGACCTGATAACATTCCGATTGAGGTGTGGAGGGGTTTAGGAGAGGAGGGTATTTGTTGGCTTACTAACCTCTTTAATGTCATCTTGAGGTCTAGTAAGATGCCAGAAGAATAGAGGGTTACACTAGTGGAAAAAACCTTATTTGCTGCTTGTCATTTGCTGTGGTTTTCCATAGACGAAGCATTAAATAGCATAAAGAATTTAGAAAAAAAAAATCAATTAATTGTTGCGGTTTTACATGAGCCCGCAGCAAATACTAAGCTGGACAATTAATTGCTGCGGTTATGCAATGGCCCGCAGCAAATAGCTCTTTCAATTGCTGCGGTTGTTCAACAGCCCGCAGCAAATACTCAGTTGCTTCACTCAATTTCTGCGGTTTTGTTATATGCCCGCAGCAAATATACTCATTTCACAAAATTAAAACCCGCCAACATTTCATTTCACAAATACTTTACTATACGTAAACTGTTGTATCTCTCAAACCCACCATTTTCGCCATTCAACATTTCATTCTTCATCTTGATCTTCGTCTAAAAACCATAAATTCTTCATCATCTGCTGCTTTCTTCGCAAACTGATTCATAAACCCATTACTCGAAAAACACTGTACGTAACTTTTTCTTCAAACCTGTTCTTCATCTTCTTGGTTCATAAACCCACGAAATTTGGTCTTGTTCGTTGTTGGCCTCTTAAGGTTTTGATGATGACTTTACTTTTAAATAAACAAACATATTATTAGAGATTGTTTTGTAGGTACATATCCGATTTAATGAGAATCGTTGATGAAGCCTATGACTTGATTCGTGGAAGATGTACATGTCTCAAATATCCAAGAAGTTGGACAATTGCTCTGGAAGACAGTTTACTGTTCCTAGAGTTGAAGTTCTGACGAAAGTTGTAGATGGAGACAGTGTGCTGTTCCTCATGATACAGGTCTGAAGAAGACATTGACTGGAAATTACGAAAATTAAGTTTTCTGTTTTTAGTTAATGTAAAAGGTTAAAATTTAATTAGTTGCTTAATTAAATTTATTTATTAATTGGCAAAATATTTTTAATTCGCCTAAAAACATGGAGAAAATCAATTCCTTGTTTATCTCCTATAAACTCGGAATTCAAGAGACTTGTTCTCTTCTTTGAATTGGTCTCCTATAATTTAGGATCTTCCTTAACCCATGATGTTTTAACCATGCATGTGTACAACAGTTACATTCCACTCCTACCTTTAACTAACTTTCCATTTTCTTTGGGAGTAAGTAAGTTATGGAGAACGTGGGATATGTGCAACTCATGGAGAACATGGGCTGAGTGCACTGCTTGCTGTTCCCCTTATAAAAGAGGGAAATTACGGTTCAGTGGGTAAAAATGAAAAATGAATGTTGCATTGAGAGTGTCCATCTAAGGGAGATTTAATTGAGAAAAATATTCTAAGTTTTGTTTTAAATGCCAATTAATTCATAATATTTTTCTTGAGCAACAATTTCATTTTGATCTTTATGAGAATTGGCCTTGTAAAGGGTAATTGAGTGTTATGTTGTAATTAGACTTATGGGAAGTCTAAGGGTAGAAGAAGAGAGAATCGTGAGAAGAGAAAGAGAAGGAGAGAATAGAAGAGAAGAGAATTAGGCCTAAAGTAGAGAAGCTTTAAGAGAAGCATTTAGAGAATAGAGAAGCTTTAAGTGAAGCAAAACATTGTTATGTGTAATTGTAATTGATTGCCTTAACATAGTGAGAATTTTGAAATCCCGGGGGGTCGTGGTTTTTCCTTCTTATTAGGCCAAGAAGGTTTCCACGTAAAATTCTTGTCTCCTTTTATTATTTTTCTTTTCGTTTTTAAGTTTAAGTCTTGTTCTTTACTTGATACAATTCCGCAAAAAGTTGAGCAAAAAATCTTAAACTAACAACACAACAATTCACCCCCCCTCTTGTTGCATTCGATCATCTATTAGCATTCCTACAATTGTTATCAGAGCCCTATTCCTCATTTGATCAGGAAACCCTGAGAGCTGTATCCTGTTCCCTGTCAAGATGTTGAAGATGAACGAACGCATGGAAGAAGGTTACTCTACGCAAAGGCCACCTATGTTCGATGGGAAATTCTATACCTACTGGAAAAATAGAATGGAAATATTCATAAAGGCTGAAAATTACCAAGTATGGAGAGTTATTGAAATTGGAGACTTTGAGGTGACGACCATCAACTCCAATAACGAAGTAATTCCAAAGCCAATCACTGAATATGAAAAGGAAGATTTCCAAAAGATGGAGATGAACGCTCTTGCTATCAAGTTACTTCACTGTGGGCTTGGTCCAAATGAGCACAATCGAATTATGGGTTGCAAAACCGCTAAGCAGATTTGGGACCTGCTCGAAGTTACCCATGAAGGTACTAGTGAAGTAAAGAGATCCAAGATTGATTTGCTAATGTCCAAATATGAAAGATTCGTAATGGAACCTAGGGAAAACATTCAAGAAATGTTCACTAGGTTCACAAATATTACGAATGAGTTAGTCTCTCTTGGTAGAATCATTCCCGTTGATGAACAAGTTAGAAAAGTACTTAGGAGTCTTCCTCAAGACGAACGCTGGAGAGCAAAGGTAACAGCCATCCAGGAGTCCAAAGATTTCACCAAGTTTAATTTGGAAGAGCTGGCTGGTTCTCTCATGACCCATGAATTGCATTTGGGAACAGCTGACAGTTCCCGAAACAAAGGACTGGCTCTAGCAGCAGATGATAGCGATGAATCAGAAACTGGTGAAGAGGAAGCAGCACTGTTGGCTCGAAAATTCAAAAAATTCTTCAGGAACAGAAGATATGGAAATCAAAGAAATAACAAAGAGAAGGGAACACCGAACTTGAAGACAAACTTTGAATGCCATAAGTGTGGGAGTACTGAACACTTCATCAAGGATTGCCCTCAATGGAAAAATGAGAAGGGCAAGGGAAAAGCAAGAGAAGTTGGAAGACAATATAAGAAGGGAAACTTCAAAACTGATTTTAGAAAAGCAATGATAGCAGCTTGGGGAGATACGGAGAGCGAGGCTGAGACAGAAGCTCCAGTGGAAGAGGAAACAGCAAACCTATGCCTCATGGCATCTCATGAAGAATCCAAAAAAGAGGTAATGTCTTCTGGTCCATCTCCTAAACATCTGTCCAACATAAGTAAGAATAAACTAATCAAATTGCTTTTAGAGACACAAGAAAAGCTAGATGAAAAAACAGCTAAGTGTCTCCAAATTGAGAAAGATCTTAACTTAAGTGAAGATCATATCTCATATCTAAACTCCTTTAGAATCGATGTGCAAAGTAGATTTTTTGATTTGCTAGATAAGAATATCATTTTGAAAGAGCAGTTGGAGAAATTAAAACAGGAATTTATCACTCTTAATATTGAATTGAATCAAAGCAAATTGTTAGGATTAAAATCGGTTGAAAATGATAAAACCACTCATGAGTTTAGCACGGAAGTTCAAGAAATAAAATTAAAATTAGAATCAAGTGAAAAAGAAAATAAGTTCCTAAAAGATCAAATAAACTTAAGAGGAAAAGGGAAATTCAAAGAAATTCCCAAATGGATTCTAGATGCTAAAACCAAGAGTAAAGAAGGTCTAGGCTATATTAAGAATGATAAAAAGAAAAAGGTATACGTAAATCTCCCTAGTAGTAAAGTCTGTTCCTTCTGTGGTAAAAGTGGACACCTAAAACATCAATGTACAAAGAGGGAACAGCATGTCAAAGCAAATAAAAATTATGTCGAACGTATATGGATTAAGAAATGTGATTCAAATATTGTCGACAAGGAACCCAAGGATGAATGGGTTCCTGCACCTAACCACTAATTTGCTTTGCAGGTTCAAGTGAAGGGGAACAACTCATGGTATCTCGACAGTGGGTGTTCCATGCATATGACGGGTGATAAATCTAAATTTCTCTCACTTGAAGCCTATGATGGGGGAACAGTAACCTTCGGTGACAACATGAAGGGTGAGATAATCGCCAAAGGAAAGGTTGGAAGGTCTAGTTCCCATGCCATTGATAATGTATTTTTAGTCGAGAACTTAAAACACAATTTGTTGAGTATTTCTCAATTTTGCGACAAAGGTAATTCTGTTAAATTTACTTCTGAAAAATGCATAATTTCTAGGAACAGTACAGGAGACCCTGTGCTGGAGGGAATCAGAAAAGGGAACACCTATGTGGTGGACCTGGACACTGTTCCCAGAAATAGTCTAACGTGTTTAAGTGTTATTGAAGAAGACCCACTTCTTTGGCACAAGCGTCTAGGTCATGCTAGTTATTCATTGATTAACACTTTAAGATCAAAAGACCTAGTAAGAGGATTACCTGCAATAAAATTCCTTAAAAATGAAGTTTGTGATCCTTGTGCTAAAGGGAAACAAGCGGTCATCCTTTAAATCAAAGAACGTTGTGACTACCACTAGACCATTAGAATTAATTCATATGGATTTATGTGGACCAATGAGAACACAAAGCCGTAGTGGCAAAAAGTATGTGTTTGTTGTTATTGATGATTACAGTAGATTCACTTGGACATTATTTTTGGCAAGCAAAGATGAAGCTTTTGATGAGTTTGTTTCCTTTGCTAATAAAACACAAAAATCTACCAATAATCAAATTGTTCACATTAGGTCTGATCATGGGAAGGAATTTGAAAATTCAAACTTCATGAATTATTGCAATGAACATGGTATAAATCACAATTTTTCCGCACCTAGAACACTACAACAAAATGGAGTGGTAGAAAGGAAAAATAGGACCCTAGAAGAAATGGCTAGGACCATGTTGATTGCTAGTGGTCTACCTAGGAATTTTTGGGCAGAAGCCGTTAATACTGCATGTTATACATTGAATCGTGTACTAATTAGACCATCACTTCAAAGACACCCTATGAATTGCTCAAAGGTGTTAAACCAAATATTTCCTATTTTCGTATATTTGGATGCAAATGTTTTGTTCATGTGAATGGAAAACGAAACATAGGTAAATTTGATGAAAGAAGTGATGAGGCAGTATTTCTAGGTTATTCATCACAAAGCAAAGCTTACAGAGTTTATAATAAGAGAACAATGTGTGTAGAAGAGTCTGTTCACATAATCTTTGATGAAACTAACTTTTCAACAAGTGAACAGGAAACAAGTAATATTAAAATAGGTCTTGTAAATTTGGAAGATGAAGATGAAGGAATCAAAGTGCAAGATCAAGGAACAGCAAGTGAACAGTCGATACAAGAAGAGGCAGAAGAAACTGACCAAGTTCAGGAACTGCCAGCACTACAGGACCAACAGACTGTTCCCAATCCAGCTATTCCCACAGATGAGCAAAATGATCCAGTAGCTGAACAGAATGTCAATCAAGTTGCTGAACAAGAACATGCTACTGTTCCTTCAAGAGAATTTGTGCCTAAACCTTGGAAGTATCAAAGATATCATCCTCTTGATTCAATTGTAAGTGATATAAATAAGGGAACACAAACTAGATCTCAATTGAGAAACTTTTGTGCACACTTTGCGTTCCTATCATCACTTGAACCTAAAAATCACGAGGAAGCTTTAAAGGATTCCGATTGGATAGTTGCCATGCAAGATGAATTGAATGAGTTTGAGAGAAATAAAGTGTGGCACTTGGAACCCAAACCGAAAAACAAGAAAGTTATTGGTTTGAAATGGGTATTTCGGAACAAGCTTGATGAGCATGGAATAATTGTTAGAAATAAAGCTAGACTCGTGGTTAAAGGTTATAATCAACAAGAAGGTATTGATTACACTGAGACTTTTGCTCCAGTAGCAAGGTTAGAGGCTATCCGAATCTTAATTTTTTTTGCTGCATTTATGAATTTTAAACTATATCAAATGGATGTGAAATGTGCTTTTTTGAATGGTTATCTTGATGAAGAAGTTTTTGTGGAACAACCCCCAGGTTTTGAGAATACCTCTTGTCCTAATCATGTCTACAAGCTTGACAAAGCCCTATATGGCTTGAAGCAAGCTCCTAGGCAATGGTACGAAAGACTTTCAAAGTTTTTGATTCAAAATAACTTTGTAAGAGGAAAAATCGACAAAACCTTGTTCTTTAAGAATAAAGGTTCTAATATTTTGGTTGTTCAAATTTATGTTGATGATATTATTTTTGGTGCTACTAATGATCTATTATGTAAAGAATTTGCTAACCTTATGGGTACAGAATTTGAAATGAGCATGATGGGAGAATTAAATTTCTTTCTTGGTTTGCAAATTAAACAAACTGAAAATGGTATCTTTATTCATCAACAAAAATACATCAAAGAACTTCTTAAGAAATATGGACTAAATAATGCAAAAACCAATCATACACCTATGGCTACCAATGTTAGACTAGATGACGACCTAAATGGAACTAACGTAGATCAAACAATGTATAGAGGCATGATAGGTTCTTTATTGTATCTAACTGCAAGTAGACCTGATATCTCTTTTAGTGTTGGTTTATGTGCTAGATTTCAATCAAGTCCTAAAGAATCACATCTCACGGCAGTAAAGAGAATTTTGAGATATTTGAAGGGAACAGACGACTTGTCCCTATTTTATCCTAAAAGTGATGTTTATGATTTAAAAGGTTTTAGTGATGCAGATTATGCAGGTGATCTTGTTAATAGAAAAAGTACATCAGGTATGGTACAATATCTTGGCTCATGTTTAGTTTCATGGAGTTCCAAGAAACAAAACACAGTTGCATTATCCACTGCAGAAGCTGAATACGTAGCAGCAGCAGCTTGCTGTTCCCAAATGCTTTGGATAAAACAGCAACTTAGAGATTTTGGTATTAAAGTTGAATGCATTCCTATTTATTGTGATAATACTAGTGCCATATGTATATCTAAAGATCCAGTGCATCATTCACGTGCTAAACATATACATATTAGACATCATTTTCTTAAGGATAACGTAGAACACAAAAATATTGTACTGAAGCATGTTAACACAAATGAACAAGTTGCAGATATTCTGACCAAACCACTTCCTAGGGAACAATATGAAAAGATGAGATTGGAACTTGGTATGATCAAGCTCCACTAAAGTTAGTTGCATATATTTCCCATTGAAGCATCATGAAAATGAAAAGGTCAGGAATCAATCTCAAAATCTTGATTGAAAATCAATTATTGCATGGATCAGGTAAACACGTAATAAAGTTAGTACTATGAATGTTTTTACGTTTGCATGTTGTTAATTCAATCAGACCAAAGCAATATGTTCATTATTTTCTTCATAATATTTCATAATATCATAATATCATAATATATTGTTAATATTTCATAAAATCATAATTAATTTTTTTTAAATTTCTTATTTCATATTTTATTCATATTTCACATTTTTTTTGTACGGCCAATAAAGAGATGGAATTGAGAGTTTTGGGAAAACGATTCTTCTTCACTCAAGTAATGCAAAGGCAATAAAGAGATGGGACTTGGAGGAGTAACCGTCACTTCAATCATTTAAAAACCCCTGCTTCATGTCATTACCCATTACCTTCCCAAACCTTCTCTCAATCCCCCAAGAAACCGTCTTTCCTTCTCGCTCAAAACCTTCAAAAAATTCAAAAATGAAAACCCCCAAATCCTCTAAATCAGGCAAGAAAACTCCCAAATCCTGTATGCCCGATCAACCAAAACCACTAAGAGTAGTTCTTCCACCACCATTACTGCAGGATGCACCACCCACACCAACTGAAACCACACAAGAATCACCAAAACACTCCACTGAACCCACTTGTACCAAAAGAAAATTGTCAACAGGTGGTTCATCTTCTAGAGTAGTTAAGCGATCGAAGCATGTTGATCCAAACAGCGCAGAAGAAGTTTCAAAGGAGATGACTGTAGGGTTCGGGTTGGACAAATATTGGTATGATTCTACTAACTTTCCTAGATTGCATGACATTTTAAAGTTTCAAGAATGGGAATCATTGATGTCAAACTACAGTTGCAATTCGATTTTTCCAAACCTAATGAGAGAATTTATTGTAAATTTCTCTAATGATGGCGGTATGTGTTCTAGTGTTGTTAAAACTGTTAAAATTGAATTTAACAGCGCTTTATTAAGGGAATGGTTTAATGTTCCCAATGTTGGTTTCGATACATATCATATTGGGTCAAAGATTGCATTTTCTGGCATTAATGAACGAACAATTTTAAAATTTTTAGGAGTTGATCAAAAGGGGAAGATCAGTCACAATGTTCTGTCCCCTATGCATAAATTGTTGTACAATGTTGCTCGCAGATTTATCTTACCACGAAACTCAAAACGTAGTCAAGTGAGTTTGCGTGATGCCACCTTGATTTACTGCATGGAAAAACATATTAAAATAAATTTTCCTTCGTTGATGATCTCTCATTTATCAGACTGCATTGAAAAGAAAAGTTTCATTGGTTATGGAGGGTTGTTAACATGGATTTTTAGGAAGTTTGAGGTCCCATTGGAAGGGTTGGAGTTCCCAATGGGTCCCAATATGAAAATTGGTGCTAAATGTTTACAAAATTTGCATTTAAAATTGAATGATGAGGGAGTATTGATGCATGAGGAGGTTGTAGAAGTTGAATCTGAAGAAGAAGGGGCTGAAGAGGTTGAAGAAGAAAAGGAGGAAAAGGAGGAAGAGGAGAAAAAGGAGGACAAGGAGAATGAGGAAGAAAAGGAACAAGATCCTGTTCCCTCTGAAAATACTGAAAAATCTGAGAAAGAGGAACAGGATGGAGCTGCAAGTAAGGGGGAAAAGGAACAGAAAAAGGAAGCCTTGGATGAAAATGTTCCTCACAATCTCTGCAGTGATTCCAGTGATGAAGAGATTGTGTTGGCTATGAGGAAAAAGGCTAAGTCAATGCAAAGGAAGAGTAGGAGGTTGGCCTCGAAACGCAAGGCTACTTTGGTTGATGAAACACCATCTGACACCATCCCTGAGCCAACATCTGATGAACCTACCTCTCCCAAGCCAGCCAATTCACCACCACATCAAATTCCATCACCACCACCATCACCTATCCCATGTACACCACCACCACAATCACACACTTCACCCAATATTGGCTGTACTAACTTTGACTCTGTTCCTGCAGTTTCCTTACATTCCATTCTCTCCAAGCTCCTTGATCTACAGTCTCAATTCATTGCATTTCAGGATGAAACTCGTGTCTCGCTTGCTTCTATTGTGGATCAGCTAAACCAAATGGAACAACGCCTTGGTGCTAAGCTGGACACAGTGGAGGTGCAGACTGAGTACATTGATGAAGAAGAGACTGACCCTTGATCCCTCTGCTCAAAAATTTAATGATTTGTTGGCTGTATTACTTAACAAACAATTTTTCTTTTTGCCTTGTACCATCTGGGGTACATGGTTGTTGTAACTTTGAACAATTGCTACTTTACTTTGTTTTTATTTTCTATGGTCTGTGAAAATTAACTCTGTGCAGGTTTAATCATTGTTCATAGCACTTGCTTTTATTATTGTTGTTTGTTGTTTTCATCACTAACAAATCTATATGGTTTGTGCTGAGATTTGATAACTCCCAATTCTTTTTGATTGATGTCAAAAGGGGGAAGATTATGCACAAACTTAACAGGAGCAGTGAATACACAGTTACATATCTTGTTGATTTATATTGATTCTTATGAATGATATGTGTGCTGCTGTGTTTATGCTAGTTTAGTGATCATCTGTGTTGCTAAGTTTGTTGAAGTTCTCACGAATCCTCATGAATATTTGATTCTGTGAAAATACTTAATAAGTTATGTTTATTATTATTAGGTTTATTATAGTTTTATTATGTTAGTTTTATTTTATTTATGTTAATTTATTCAGTCTATTTTCGTTTAACTTAGTTTATTTCATTTAAGTTTTAAGTTAATTAATTTTGAAAACTTTTGAAAAATATTTGATATTTTAGAGTAAACTGTTTGTTTATGAATGCTTGGTAAATTATATTGTAACAAGTTGATTTGCTAAGTTAATTAGAGTTACTTTAATCTCTAGTATGCTCTATGAATTTTGTTTTACTCTATTTCACTTAAGTTTGTTTATAAAGTTTGCCATCATCAAAAAGGGGGAATTTGTTGGCCTCTTAAGGTTTTGATGATGACTTTACTTTTAAATAAACAAACATATTATTAGAGATTGTTTTGTAGGTACATATCCGATTTAATGAGAATCGTTGATGAAGCCTATGACTTGATTCGTGGAAGATGTACATGTCTCAAATATCCAAGAAGTTGGACAATTGCTCTGGAAGACAGTTTACTGTTCCTAGAGTTGAAGTTCTGACGAAAGTTGTAGATGGAGACAGTGTGCTGTTCCTCATGATACAGGTCTGAAGAAGACATTGACTGGAAATTACGAAAATTAAGTTTTCTATTTTTAGTTAATGTAAAAGGTTAAAATTTAATTAGTTGCTTAATTAAATTTATTTATTAATTGGCAAAATATTTTTAATTCGCCTAAAAACATGGAGAAAATCAATTCCTTGTTTATCTCCTATAAACTCGGAATTCAAGAGACTTGTTCTCTTCTTTGAATTGGTCTCCTATAATTTAGGATCTTCCTTAACCCATGATGTTTTAACCGTGCATGTGTACAGCAGTTACATTCCACTCCTACCTTTAACTAACTTTCCATTTTCTTTGGGAGTAAGTAAGTTATGGAGAACGTGGGATATGTGCAACTCGTGGAGAACATGGGCTGAGTGCACTGCTTGCTGTTCCCCTTATAAAAAGAGGGAAATTACGGTTCAGTGGGTAAAAATGAAAAATGAATGTTGCATTGAGAGTGTCCATCTAAGGGAGATTTAATTGAGAAAAATATTCTAAGTTTTGTTTTAAATGCCAATTAATTCATAATATTTTTCTTGAGCAACAATTTCATTTTGATCTTTATGAGAATTGGCCTTGTAAAGGGTAATTGAGTGTTATGTTGTAATTAGACTTATGGGAAGTCTAAGGGTAGAAGAAGAGAGAATCGTGAGAAGAGAAAGAGAAGGAGAGAATAGAAGAGAAGAGAATTAGGCCTAAAGTAGAGAAGCTTTAAGAGAAGCATTTAGAGAATAGAGAAGCTTTAAGTGAAGCAAAACGTTGTTATGTGTAATTGTAATTGATTGCCTTAACATAGTGAGAATTTTGAAATCCCGGGGGGTCGTGGTTTTTCCTTCTTATTAGGCCAAGAAAGTTTCCACGTAAAATTCTTGTCTCCTTTTATTATTTTTCTTTTCGTTTTTAAGTTTAAGTCTTGTTCTTTACTTGATACAATTCCGCAAAAAGTTGAGCAAAAAATCTTAAACTAACAACACAACAATTCACCCCCCCCTCTTGTTGCATTCGATCATCTATTAGCATTCCTACATTCATCTTCAAAACCCACGACATTAAGGTATTTTTTTCTCTTTTTAATTTGTTAAGCATTTAAGTTTTGCAAGATATTCATGAAAACACTTGAATATTAGGACAACTGTTTGTATACTAATTTTGTTTCTCTGATTTTCGTTGTAAATAACATAACCCACGAAATCAAGGTAATTATATTTATTTTACTAATTTGCAAGTTCATGTCTTTATTGTTTAACATGTATTTTAGTAATTTAGTGCTAAAGATATCAATTTATTTGTGAATTTTACATTATTCAAGTTTATGTTATTAGTTTGTTAAATATTTGTGTAATTTGTTAAAAATTTGTTCAAGTTATGTCTTTAACTATTAGAATTAGAATATGATTTTATTTACAACGTAATGCTTAATATTGAAGTATGAAGTATAGAATTAGAATATGAAGTATGTATATTTAGGGTTAAATAGATTTGGTATAAATAAGTATATATTTTTAGGGTTAAATATGTTTGTTATAAATAAGTATATATGTTTAAACGTTTTGTATTAATTTTGTTTTGAATTAATTAATCACACTAATTAGGATGACAAAAGATCGTTCTTGGATGTATGAAAGCATTAAATCGTCGGAATTTATTGATGGCGTATTAGAATATTGTAGTATTGCGGTTGAACATCAAGTTAGGACGGGGAGAGTTGGTTTTTATTGCCCATGTGTGACTTGTGGCAATGTATCAAAGGTAGATAGTGTTGATATCCTTAGGGAGCATATACTTCGACGTGGGTTTATGCCTCAATATCATGTTTGGGTTTGGCATGGTGAGAAAGGAGTTTACAAAGAGAAAAGTGTTGTTGAGGACGTCAATAATGTGGCCGATGTCAATGAGGATGTAGTAGATCATGTTGATGGGTATGAGACAGATGAAGAGAATGTCGATGAGGATGTGGATCGTGTTGATGAGATGATGGAGGGAGTCGAGGATGAGTTAGGAAAACGTCCTCGTGTTTTTGACTTGTTGACAGAGGCTTCTCAAAAGCCTTTGTCCCCTGGATGTACAAAGTTCACCAAACTAACAGCAGTGTTGACAATTTTCAACATTAAGTAAAAGTTCAATTGAGTGACGCTAGTTTCAAAATGTTATTAGAAGCGTTAGTTGAGATGCTTCCTGAGGGAAATGAACTTCCAAAGTCGACATATTATGCCAAAAAGCTCATGTGTCCTTTCGGCTTAGAGTACCAGAAGATTCATGCGTGTAATGATTGTGTATTGTATTGGAATGAAAACGAGAACTTAGAAGGGTGTCCTAGGTGTGGGTTATCGCGCTACAAGCGTAAAGGGGCTCAGGATGCTAAAGGGCCCCCGGCTAAGGTATTTTGGTATCTTCCAATAATATCTAGATTCAAGCGCTTGGTTTTTTATAAAGAAATATGCGTTAAATTTGAGGTGGCATGCAGATAGGGTGAAGAAAGGTCACTTGCTCACACATCCATCTGATTCTCAGGAGTGGAAGAGTATTGATAGGTTGCATAAGACTTTTGGGGATGAGGTTCGTAATTTAAGGCTTGGACTGTGTACGGATGGAATGAACCCATTCGGCAATCTTAGTTCTCAACATAGTACTTGGCCGGTACGTTTAGTGATCTATAATTTGCCACCTTGGTTGTGTATGAAGCGTAAGTACATTATGCTTTGACTTCTTATCTCGAGTCCTAAAAAACCTGGCAATGACATAGATGTATACCTTGCACCTCTCGTTGAGGATTTGAGAAAGATGTGGGATGAAGGCGTTTCACTGTTTGATGCATATGCTAATAAGGAGTTCACCTTGCGTGCAATGCTTTTATGCACCGTTAATGATTTTCCAGCATATGGCAACTTATCGGGGTATAAGAACAAAAGGAAGAAAGCATGCCTAATATGTATCGATGACATGGAATCCACGTGGATTCTTAAGTGCAAACACGTATTCATGCACCATCGAAAGTTCCTCCCATGAGATCACCAATATCGTAAGAAGAAGAAGATGTTCAACGGGGAGGTTGAGGACCGTGTAGCTCGTCAACCGTTGACCGATTATGAGGTTTATGAACAGGTTAAGGGAGTTGAGACTGTATTTGGTAAAACAGGGCAAGTGCAAGGATGTGAAGACAGATTATGGAAAAAAGAATCAATCTTTTGGAAGCTTCCATATTGGAGAGATCTACAGGTTAAGCATTGTCTTGACGTTATGCATATTGAAAAAAAATGTATGTAATGCCATACTCGGGACTCTCATGAATATTATGGGTAAGACAAAGGATGTTAGGGTCGTGCGAGATTGGTTTGAATGTAAGGGTCTTCGTCCGGAGTTGTGGGCACATGTTAAGGTGAGTAAGAAAAGAAATAGAGCTAATGAAGTTGGTGGCAGTAGCAAGGGAAAGGGCGGTAAGAAGAAGATGAGAAATGACAAAGTTTATTTGCCTCCAACTTGCTACACATTATCCAAAGCAGAGAAGCGGACATTTTGTGAGTCTTTGTATGGCATTAAGGTTCCGTCTGGGTACTCATCCAACATGAAGAGATTTGTGAGCCTAAATGGTGAGTTGAAGTTGAGAAGCATGAAATCTCACGATTTCCATGTAATGATGCAAGTGTTCTTACCAATTGCAATCCGTGGAATACTGCCAAAACATGTGAGATATGATATTACCGAGCTATGTTCGTTCTTCAACACAATTTGTAGTGAAGTTCTTGATCCCTTTAAACTTGATGCTCTTCAAGTCGACGTGATTTTAACTTTATGCAAGTTTGAGATGTATTTTCCACCTTCTTTCTTTGACATAATGGTTTATCTTATTGTCCATCTCGTTTGTGAGATCAAGCTTTTGGGTCTAGTTTTTTTAGGGTGGTGTTATCCTTTTGAAAGACACATGGGTGTTTTACAAAACAACGTGAGGAATCCAGCACAACCCGTGGGGAGTATGGTTCAAGGCACTGTGAGCGATGAGATTAGTAAATTTATAGCCGAGTATTTGGGCATGGCAAAGCCTATTGGAATTCCCACCTCTAGACATGAAGGAAGGCTTGAGGGAAAAGGAACAATTGGCTCTAAATCGGTCACACCTCCTCGAGACAGCCTTCTACCAGGACACTTGTATGTGTTGCATCATATTCCTGAAATTTATCCTTTTTTGAGTGAGCATTTTGATATATTACGCGCAAAACATCCTTCTAAAGGGGATAAGGCATTGATGCAGTTGCATAACAAGACGTTCATTAATTGGTTTCATAATCGAGTAACATGCGAAGAACTCAAGGGTGTATCCGAAAGTGTTAAGTGGTTAGCTTTTGGTCCTCGTGATGATGTCCACAAATATGAGGGTTACGATGTTAATGGCTTCACATTTTGGACTGATGAGGGTTAAGAAAAGAAGTCATCTTATCTACAGAATAGTGGGGTTTCTATTTTTTTGCGTCATCTACATTTTACGCGAGTGCGAAGGATCAAGCGCCGGTTGATGCTAAATTGGTATACTACGGGCGGGTACATGAAATATGGGAGCTTGACTACTCTACTTTCACTATTGGTCTTTACAAATGTAAGTGGGTAGATAATAATCGACGATGCATAAAAAATGACGACCCTTGTGGATTCACTCTTGTAAACTTAGCTCGTTTGCGTGATAGTGAGGAGCCATTCATACTAGCCACACAAGCCAAGCAAGTATTCTACATTGTAGACCCGTCTGATAAAAAATGGTCTATTGTTGTACCGGGAAAAAGAAGCATCCTTGGTATAGGTGATGTTGAGGATGAGGAAGAATATGAAGCTTTTGAAGACTCCCCTCTCTTTATCAGTCCAAAATCAGGGGATCAAGATGATGTAGATGATGTAGATATTGGTTATATACATGTAGATCAACACGGAAGGAATACATTTGAATTAAGTGATTCACAAGGTATAAATTTTAAGCTTTTTAAAGTTTTTTTGGCACTTTCGCACATAAAGTAGCTAAAACTTGGTTTGTTTTGCATGAAACTTTGCACACAACACTATTTGGTATATATTATTGTGTTGAACGTATTAGAATTGTAAATCATAGTCATATTCTTAATATTACATGGTAAATTGTGATTTTAAGCTTTTTAAAGTTTTTTTTGGCACTTTCGCGCATAAAGTAGCTCAAACTTGGTTTGTTTTGCATGAAACTTTGCACACAACACTATTTGATATACATTATTGTGTTCAACGTATTAGAACTGTAAATCATATTCATATTCTTAATATTACTTAGCTTGTGTTCTAATATATTTCTATTCATACTCTTTCAGGTACTGATATACAATGCATCTATTCAGATTCGAAATTGTCCCCGAGATTGAGACCTCGGATAATGAGCATCATAGTTACGACACTGAAGAGGACCAAATTGTGAGATACGAGCGTATGGCTGAAGACGCTCCACCACTTGACAATGATTTTGAGACTGAAGACGCCTCACTAATAAAGGATGCTCCCACTACTAGTAAGAAAAGAAAAGGGCGAGGTCTTACGAAAAACCTCAAAGTCACAGAACCCATGCATTTGGAATACAATGCATTGGGTCAACCCTGCGGAAAATGGCATAGGCCATATGGAAAACAAGTGGGCTTATGTATCCGCAAGATTTCCATGTTGCACGCATGGAACGAGGTTTCAGAGGGTTTGAAAAACTCTCTATGGAATGATACTGTGGTAAGTAACGTTACTATTTTTATTTATTTAGTTTCATTTTAAAATTAATTTAATTAACACTAATAAATATAATTTTTTTTGTAGAATCTTTTTCACATCGAGAGCGATGAGGAGAAGAAGAATGTGTTTCTTTCAGCTGTTGCTGAAAGATTTAGACATTTCAAATCCAAGCTAGTAACTGGCTGGATCACGAAAAAGCGTACCTGTACGACGAAAAAGGTCAAAACGAGAAATGAAGGTGGAGAGCAAGCACCTTCAAAGATGCCCTTCGAAATATGGGGTCACATATCGAAAAGGGAATAGGAGACTTTTGTTGCCAAAAGAACAACTCCCATTGACGGTGTAACTATTTCATATTATATTATAGTTTTTGATTTGAATTTACTTCTTTTGATTCAGTCATTAAACTAATATATGACATTTGATTTCTACTGATTAATTAGGAAAAGCGTGGTAAAGCTTCCGAATCAGCAAGCAAAAGGAAGTTTTACCATCGCTTGGGCCAAAAACGTACGATGAGGTCCGAAAAGAGTGGGTGGATGCGGGTTTATACCCCAATCAAAGTTCATCCACGCCCTCATCTACGACTACCTCCGCATCCATGAATACTCCTGCTGGAGATGGGGTGCGAGATTGGTATTGCGGGATTTATTCCCGAGATGCAAGTGGTAAATTTACCATTAATGATCCGGGAACGAAGAAGGTTGCTGATACTGTGGTGAGTCTTGAAATTATTAAGTATATTTGTAACACCCGAATTTTTACAATATTCTTGATTTGTTTTGTATTCTTTGGCTTTGATTTACTTATACAAATTGTTATATATGTCACTTTTTATTTGAATAGATGGGCTGGAAGGAAAAAGAAGCTACGGGGAAGTTCACCCCAAGAGGCAATGTTAACGCATTGCATATGGTCTTAGGGAAAGACCACAGTGGGCGGGTAGTCAGAAAAGGAGGCATCCGCGTGGGGTTACAGAAGGCATTCGACAAAGAGTGTGTTGCTACTCAATCCTGAACGATGTCACCTGATGAAGTAGCAACCCTCCGAGCAGAAATTACGAAGGACGTTCTCGCCAAACTGGCACTCGTGTTGCAGAAGATGGGAGCACCCATTGTTGACTTGGCAAACTTGATTGTCGAGGATCAGGATAGTCAACATGGGGATCCTAATGCTTCGATCGAGCAAACACCCGAGCCCATTACCCCCATAGCACCCCAGCCCATTACTACCCCTGAAGGGGAAAACCCCACACCGGAGACCATAAACTCCCGTTGCTCAAAATCTGGAGCCAACTCCGGAGCCAGTGGTACAGGTACATAGTTTTTAAATATATAAGCACTTATTAATTTAAATTGCAACGCATTTTAATATTTTATTATGATGCTTATTATACTAAACGACACAATTTTCAGGAGGCGACTCCTTGTTCTCTTTTGCTGACTCAGTTAGGTGTTGCTAGTGATGCCAACCAAAGAGGGCCAAACAGTGCATTCGATGCCTGTTACAAGTGGCCACATCAGTGTGACCGTGAAAGCTATTCTAAATGGGTTTGAAGATTTCTCACTCCCGGTTCCAATGCCAGAATGGAGCCTTGAGAAACTATCAGACGCCCTAGGTAGTTTCGTCACATGGCCATATGCTTGGGTCTGATTCACTAACAGGGTAACAATCATTTGTACCTTATTTATTTTTATGTTTTTAATTGCATGGTTACACTAATTTAATTGTATAAATGGAAATAGCAAAAGAGTCCAGAGGGATCTTGGAGAGAGATCGGTTCCTCAGCAAAGGTGTCGACTAGATCAAAGTCGATGCCAAGCACTCCAATTTTGACTGATGCGGAGATAGGTCGGACTTTTGAAAACACCTTTAATGAAAAACATGAGCCAAAACCTACCCATGAGAGTGTTACCGCCACATCTATTTCTAATAAAATAAATGTAAGGCTTAACGACTAAGAAATAACTTAATAATTTTAAATTCAACAAAGGGTCTTACAACATAAGAAAAGACTAAAACGTAATCTGTGTCCATATAAAATTTAAACAACCTAAGGTAAAATTTAAACTGAAATACGACTCTAGTAAAAGCTATATTTCTAAGTGATCCTCACTCCACGATTCCCATGCAATCAATAACCTGCAACATAAGAATGCAAGAAAAACAAGGGAAAAACTCCCAAAATCAGAAAATTGAGTAATTCCAATTCCATCCCGTAAGACGATTAAGTTTGAAAATGATTTAAGAAAATAAAATATAATCAAATTGGAAATAATTTTAGAAATTAACATATAGCTGAGTTTAATAGAAAACAATTTGAGAAAACAATATATATAATATCACATTAACCAATTTATTAATTTGATAATTAATAATGACAAACACATAATCAATTTTTAATTTGAGGCAACAAGAACGCCAGTAGGCCAAGGCTTTACCCCTATATCTACTTCATCAAGAGGTCGTCACCCCAAATAATTCAAGGCCAGCAGAGTAGTCTTAGGGAACCCTAGTGTGTACACCCCTTCTACTTGGATCATAACAAATAGAAGGAAGACCAAACATCGTATCAAGTATCAGAAATAATAATACCTGTCGGCAGCTATACTAACCAAACAGGACAACCTGTTCATCACCCTTATACTTGGATCACAACAAATATAAGAGCTTCATTTCCCTCATGTTACACTTTACGTGATTTAAAATATTTTAATAATTAGTCGTGAGCACACAAACATACATTATACATTTATTTTATGATCATAATTTTTCCCAATAAATATATATCTCAGGAATATCCAACTGAAATCTCATTTTTCAAATCATCATTCTAACATTAATTGGTGGCAATAGGAATTAATATCATAAATATTTCTCTTTCAAATAAATCATATCAAATTTCGATATTAAAATAATAATATAAATTTTATCAAAATAATAATTATAAATTCAAGTTTGACAAAAATAACAGTAATTATAATTTGAGAATATATAAAACATAACATCATATAAAATAATGTCATATAAAATCATGCATTCTATTTAAACACATTAATTATCACTTAGCACATAATACTAACGGGATAGTCCTAATTAGATAGACATTAAGAATTACCTTGTCACGCGATCCTAGAAAACGTACGCTCCCAATAATCTCTGTCTACGAATCCGCTGTCTACACGAGAAAAATAATATATCTCAAATTAAAACCCCGATCAACCAATTCAAAATAATTTAAAAGACTCCTTTTTATTTTATATACTTTATTTAAAAAGAATAATTTTAAACATGTAATTTAAAATTGTAAGAGTAGTATAAAAGAGCAAGGATTTAATTAACATAGTTAACTCAATTTATTATAAGATTTAAAATTGTAAGGGTTAAAAAAATAATAATAATAATCATAATTATTATATAAAAAAAAGAAAGGTGGGTGAGTTCCAGAAACCCACGAAAAAGAAAGAACAAAGGGAAAAGAAGAGAGAGAAGGAGAAGGGAAGAAGAAAGAAGGTGAAGGTGCCGGCCGGCGGTGGCTCCGGTGGCCGCCGTCGCACGCCGGTGGTATCCCGGTGACTGCCGTATCACCGGAAAACTAAGGTCAAGAAATAATTCTTTTTTTATCAAGTACAAAATGTGTAATTTGGATTGAAATTGGTAAAACAATATTATAAAGAGATGAAATTATATACCTTTAGTATCAAAATCTTGCCTTTTTTTGATTAAATTTTAAGCAATTGCAAGATGGAGGAAGAGTTTGTAGGAGAGAAAGAAAGTGTGAGTAATAATGTGAATGAAATTAAGGGTAATTAGTTTAATTTATAATAGTTATGTGAGGTTGGTTATAAGATTTAGAGGGAGAAGTGGGAAGTTATTGTTAATGGGGAGTTATGTTTTATTTTTATTTTTTATTTTTTTTATTTTCTGAAATTTATTTATTATTATTATTATTATTATTTAAAAAAACGGTTGTTACATACACTCCCCCTTAAAACAAAAGTTCGTCCTCGAACTTAAAGTTAGTACTGAAGTTTTAAAAGAATATTGAACGGTTTGATAGACTCGCATCACCCCCCTATTTAAAAAGTTTCGTCCTTGAAACTCAACGTACCTGTTCGAAAAGTTTCGGGTATTGCTTTCTCATGTTAACTTCGGTTTCCCATGTGGCTTCTTCGGTTTGCTGGTTCGTCCATAATATCTTGACCAACTTAATTTCCTTGTTCCGGGTAAATCTTGTTTTGGTATCAAGGATTTTTATTGGTTTTTCTTCAAAGGTAAGGGTTTCATCAAGTTCAATGGTTTCAGGTTGTATGATATGGGAAGGGTCATGGACATATTTTCGTAGTTGGGATACATGGAAGACATTATGGACTTTAGCTAGGTTTATAGGTAGGGCTAATCTATAGGCTAATTCCCCAATTCGTTCCAATACTTCATAAGGACCTATAAAACGAGGACTCAATTTACCCTTCCTACCAAATCTCATGACACCCTTGGTTGGTGACACTTTGAGCAAAACTTTTTCACCTACTTCAAACTCTAATGCTCTCCTCCTTTTGTCTGCATATGACTTCTGACGATCTTTCGCTCCCCTCATATGTTCTTGGATCATCTTTACCTTCTTTGTAGTCTCTTCAATTATGTTTGGTCCTAATCCCAACGACTCATTAACATCATTCCAACATATAGGACTCCTATACTTTCTCCCATATAAGGCTTCGTAAGGTGCCATTCCTATGCTAGAATGAAAACTATTATTGTAAGAAAACTCTACATACATCAAATTATCCTCCAGAGATCCACCAAAATCCATAACACATGCTCTTCACAAATCCTCAAGAGTCTGAATCGTTCTCTCTGTTTGACCATCTGTGGCTGGATGAAATGCAGTACTGAACTTTAGTATCGTGCCCACTGCTTCATGTAGCATCTTCCAAAATTTGGACAAAAATCTCGAATCTCTATCCGATACAATGTCCTTAGGCACACCATGCAATCTTACTACCTCTTGAAAATACGCGTCTGCCATCTGTTGCATTGTCCAAGTATTCTTCATAGCTATAAACCTTGCTGTTTTTGTTAGTCGATCCACTATCACCCATATGGAATTCTTCCCTGTTTTTGACTTTGGCAATCCTACTACAAAGTCCATTACAAAAACCTCAAAGCCCGCCTCGCAACATAAAATTCATAGTGTTGTTGAATGCGTACGTAATAATAATTATTGTACCAATTTGATTTAATTAAGTGTTATATATATATATATAAATAGTATTACTTTTCCCATGTGTTTCATCACAATGAAGAAAGTGCGTGGACAAATGGGATCTACATCCAGAGCTACATTTCCGAAATGGACAGTATTAAGGGTACACAAATTCGATTTTATGGGTTTTTAAGCTTTCTTTGGACTTTCGCGCATAAAGTAGCTCAAACTTGGTTTGTTTTGCACGAAACTTGGCACACAACACTATTTGGTATATATTATTGTGTTGAATTGGTTATAATTTAAAATCATAGTCATATGCTAGAAATTACGTGTTAATTTAGTTGCGATTTTATGCGTTTTTAAACTTTTCTGGCACTTTTACGCATAAAGTAGCTCAAACTTGGTTTCTTTTGCACGAAACTTGGCTCATAAAACTATTTGGTATATAATATTGTGTTGAAGTGGTTAGAATTGAAAATCATAGTCATATGCTAGAAATTACGTGTTAAGTTGGGATTTTTTGGGTTTTTAAGCGATTTTGGCACTTTCGTGAATAAAGTATCTCAAACTTGGTTTGTTTTGCACGAAACTTGGCACACAACACCATATGGTATAAATTATTGTGTTGAAGTGGTTAGAATTGAAAATCATAGTCATATGCTAGAAATTACGTGTTAAATTGCGATTTTATAGGTTTTTAAGTGTTTTTGGCACTTTTGCGCATAAAGTACCTCAAACTTGGTTTGTTTTGCATGAAACTTGGCACGCAAAAGTATTTTGTATATATTATTGTGTTGAAGTGGTTAGAAATGAAAATCATAGTCATATGCTAGAAATTACGTGTTAATTTCGATTTTAAGGGTTTTTAAGCGTTTTTGGCACTTTTGCGCATAAAGTAGCTCAAACTTGGTTTGTTTCGCACGAAACTTAGCACACAAAACTATTTGGTATATATTATTGTGTAGCACACAAAACTATTTGGTATATATTATTGTGTTGAAGTGGTTAGAATCAAAATCATAGTCATATGCTAGAAATTACGTGTTAAGTTGCGATTTTATGGGTTTTTAAGTGTTTTTGGCACTTTTGCGCATAAAGTAGCTCAAACTTGGTTTGTTTTGCATGAAACTTGGCACGCAAAACTATTTGGTATATATTATTGTGTTGAAGTGGTTAGAATTGAAAATCATAGTCATATGCTAGAAATTATGCGCTAAGTTGCGATTTCATGGGTTTTTAAGCGATTTTGGCACTTTCGCGCATAAAGTAGCTCAAACTTGGTTTGTTTTGCACGAAACTTGGTACACAACACTATTTGGTATATATTATTATGTTGAAGTGGTTATAATTTTAAATCATAATCATATACTAGAAATTACGTGTTAAGTTGAGATTTTAAGGGTTTCTAAGCGTTTTTGGCACTTTTGCGCATAAAGTGAGAATTCTTATTAATCACAAAACTGAATCCATATACATGAGAGACAACCTCTATTTATAGGTTTCTAGCTAGCTAACGGCTATAAACATCACGTGCTATACAATATGCCTCTTAAAATAGAAATTACAAACCAGAATACTTGGGCACTGATCAGTGACTGGCCCACCTTGCGCTCGTATCCTAGTGAGCTGTGTGCACCACAATCATGGTTCTTGGGCTTTGATGGCTTGGTCCATTTATGGAGATCACGTTTCCATGGTTGTTTGGCTCTAGCTCTCCTTGGTTAAGGCTCAAACCACGCGGCAAGGTAGGCTGGTCAGCGGGTAGGCTGCTGTTCTGTTAAGCCCTCTTTGTTGTTTCTTGGTTTGTTATTGTTAACTCAAACTTGGTTTGTTTTGCACAAAACTTGGCACACAACACTATTTGGTATATATTATTGTGTTGAAGTGGTTAGAATTGAAAATCATAGTCATATGCTAGAAATTACGTGTTAAGTTGCGATTTTAAGGGTTTTAAAGCATTTTTTGCCCTTTTGCGTAAAAAGTAGCTCAAACTTGGTTTGTTTTGCACGAAACTTGGCATACAACAATATTTGGTATATATTATTGTGTTGAAATTGTTAGAATCGAAAATCATAGTCATATGCTAGAAATTACGTGTTAAGTTGCGATTTTAAGGGTTTATAAGCATTTTTGGCACTTTTGCGCATAAAGTAGCTTAAACTTGGTTTGTTTTGCACGAAACATGGCACACAACACTATTTGGTATATATTATTGTGTTGAAGTGGTTAGAATTGAAAATCATAGTCATATGATAGAAATTACGTGTTAAGTTGCGATTTTAAGGGTTTTTAAGCGTTTTTGGCACTTTTGCGCATAAAGTAGCTCAAACTTGGTTTGTTTTGCACGAAACTTGGCACGCAAAATTATTTGGTATATATTATTGCGTGGAAGTGGTTAGAATTGAAAATCATAGTCATATGCTTGAAATTACGTGTTAAGTTGCGATTTTATGGGTTTTTAAGCGATTTTGGCACTTTCGCGCATAAAGTATCTCAAACTTGGTTTGTTTTGCACAAAACTTGGCACACAACACTATTTAGTATATACTATTGTGTTGAAGTGGTTAGAATTGAAAATCATAGTCATATGCTAGAAATTATGTATTAATTTAGTTGCGATTTTATGCGTTTTTAAGCTTTGTTGGCACTAACATCTATTTTCTCTTAGTGTTTTCAACAACCTTCTAATTCCGTTGATTGCGGCTACTACACGCTGAAATAAATGGACGATATTATAAAATCCGTGAAGGAGGTTGGAGTCGAAAATATAGATGCCGTAAGTATTTGTTACGTTCTTAAATTATATTATAATATATATATATATATATATATATATATATATATATATATATATATATATATATATATATATATATATATATATATATATATATATATATATTTACTATATTAATTATTATTGGTAAAATCTAATGTTTATTAATCTTTTTTATTTTATATTATATTATAGGTTTTATACGACCTTTCGAGGGAAACACGCCCTCTGAGAAATGGAGAGATGCGCGAATAAAAAGACAAGATTGCCGCGATATCTTGCTAAATTTTGTCCTTTATAACTTGTGGTTAGTATAGATTTTTTAGGACTTTAATGTATATTATATATATATATGTACGTACATCATATTATATTATATATACGATCGAGAGTTTATTATTACAAAGAGATTACTGGTGATTATTTGTGATTATCATTGGATTATTGGATTAATCATTGTTTATTACATTGTACATTATTATTGGATTATTATTAGTATTAAACGTAAAAAGAAAAAAAAATACCCAATATTTGCTGTGGGCCAACCAAAACCACAACAAATAGGTAAGAGTATTTGCTGCGATCAACAAGAAAACCGCAGCAAATAGTATTAACTATTTGCTGCGGTTTTGATGTTGACCGCAGCAAATACTCTTACCTATTTGCTGCGGTATTGGTTGGCCCGCAGAAAATAATGCCCTTTTTAATGCGGTTTAAAACTGCAGCATTTAAAATATGCCATTTGCTGCTTTCACTATTGCTTGGGCCCAAAACCGCAGCAAATTATGGCCAAAAAATCGCAGCAAATGAGGTTTTTTCCTCTAGTGTTAGCACACTTATCCCACTGTTTAAAAACAAGTATGATGCACAAATATGGGGGAATATAAAGGGATCAAACTTCTAAGCCACACTATGAAATTGTGGGAAATAGTGATTGAGAAAAGAATTAGACGAGAGACGATAATTAGAGAGAACCAATTCGGATTCATGCTGGGAAGATCAACCAACCAGGCAATTCATGTTTTGAGGAGACTAATGGAAAAGTATAGGGAGCGAAAGAAAGATTTGCATATGGTGTTCTTTGACCTGGAGAAAGCGTACGATAGCATACCACGAAGCATCGTTTGGGATAGCCTCAAGAATAGAGGTCTTTCACGAAGGTACATTGAGGTTATACATGACATGTATGATAGAGTGTCGACTAACATACATACACCGGTGGTTATGACAAATTCTTTCCCAATTAAAGTAGGACTACATTAGGGATGAGCACTAAGTCCTTTTATTTTTACGGTCATTATGGAGGAAATCTCTAAATCCATTTGGAAAACTGTACTATGGTGCATACTTTTCGCCGACGATATAGTTTTGATTGTAGAAACCAAGGAGGAGGCTAATAGTAAATTGGAAGATTAGAGGGAAGCCTTGGAGGGTAAGGGGTTGCGCATAAGCCGTACGAAGATAGAATACTTGCGATGTAATTTCAGTGGGACAGAATCGATAGGGGAGCCAAAGTAATGGAGAGATTGATGGTGACGTTACTAATCATATACAAGCGGATTGACTTAAGTGGCGAGCAGCAATCGGGGTGCTTTGTGATAAAAAGTTCCCAAGAAGGTTACAAGGTAAATTTTACCGCGTTGCAATTAGGCCGACGTTGTTGTATGGGACAGAATGTTGGCCCATAAAGAAGGGTTTCAAACAGAGGATGGAAGTAACAAAAATGCGTATGCTGAGGTGGATGTGTGGTAATGCTATGATGGATAGGATAAGAAACCAGGAGTTCAAGGAGAAGTTAGGGGTTGCACCTCTCCTCGCAAAGATGCGGGAGAATAGATTGAGATGGTTTGGGCATGTGCAGAGAAAGACACAGGACGCCCCAGTAAGAAGGATCGAATACATCATAGTGGAGTTCAAGAGAAGTCGAGGAGGACCTAAGAGAATGTGGGAGGAACAAATTAAAAGTGACATACATGAACTTCACCTCTCCAAGGACCTGACCAGGGATAGGGGTAGTTGGGGGCACCTTATCCACGTCTTATATTACTAAACCCGCCCCTTTCACCCATCATTTGTTATTGTTTATTGCCTTTAATTATCACTCTTTACCTCTTTCTTTACTTTTATCTTTATTTTTAGCTATTTGTACGTATTTTATTTACGCTATTTGTAAGTTACAGGTTTTTCTCTCTTTGATGACTTTTCTCGAGCTGAGGGACTCTTTGACTGCACTCTCCTCTATGGGTATGAGTTGCCGTCATTCTTCCTCCCCAAACCCTGGCAATAGTTTTCTATGAGCGGGATACACTAGGTGTGATGATGATGATGAACTAATAAGTTAAACCATTCAGCTTCTCCCCTAGCGTCCAGAATTGAAGACCTCCTTCCAGAGAACGAAAGTCCGGACCAGGGTTTCCAGACTGGATCACTTCGAGTCCAAATCAGACCGTCCAAGTCACCTTTTGGTCAAGAAAACCCATGGTCATGTTTCCTTTTCCCTAGACGTCTTGCAATCTAGATCACAATTGGTCCAGTTTCGATTTCTGAGTTCATCGATTAGTCCAGATGACTTAGCATTTGATCTAGACACATACACTTACATTCCATAGGAAACTAATTTATAAGGGTATGTGAAACTGATCTAAATTAGTTACTCTGTTGTCACGTTATTTTTTTTAGGTACTTACACACTTAGACTATTGTGTAAGTATATAAGATTTGTCAATAGTAAACTTTTCATCGATGCTTATGTTTATTATGTTAATCACATAATGACAAGTTACTCCAAATAATATGAAAGAGTGAAGATGAATAGGATGTAAAATGTTACCTATGGTGGCAATTTAGATAGAATTGGGATAACCCATAAGGGATTTAAAAAGAATAAGGAGATTAGGATACCCGAAGAGGCCTAAAAAGATTTATTATTTGTTCTCATGGCTTAAGGGATCTTATGATCACCATTAGGGGATATGCCTACTTTACCTATGATGAACCTTACTGGCCAAGCAGCGTCTTAGGTAGGAGGTTTTCTTGGGACTAAAGAGATTTATTATTTGTTCCTATTGCTACCCGGATCTTATGCTCACCATAGGCGCATGCACATCCCAAGTGCATTTCACCAACATCTGATAATTTAAGTGATACAATAAGTCCGAAGCAATGAGTTACTAGAGTTAAGAAGGAATAAAGTAATTAGGAATTAAACTTAGAGACACTAGAGCCTTGACATGCTAGGATGAATTGTGTGCACTATTTGACTATCTTATTGCTTATACTCTTGTCTTTGACATGTTCCTTGTTGCTTATGCCTGTAGTGATGTTGACTTGTTGATGACTAGCAGAGTGGATATAGGTTGAGAACCTGGGAAGTAAAAGGACCTTGTAAGACACTAGATGTCTTGAGTTATACTTTGTGATGTTTACATTACAACCTATTAAGTTTGTTTTGACTTTATAGTTTTGAATATGGTTTGATGAGGCTTATTGGAGTTCAAGATGTAATAAAAGTTATAATTTGAACTTTTATTTTGATTTTCGTTGATCTAGACTATCAAATTACTATAAGACATGAAGTTGTTTTATTAAGAATAATTTATAAATTATAGCAACAAAATTTAGGTCATTTATTAAGTATAGCCGCAATCAAGGTTCATTTTTTATGAGTTATAGCCGTTAAAAATTGAAAACTGCATCTATTGTAAGTTTGTAACCGTGTTATCGAAATCCAAAAAATTGTACTTTATAATGAATGTTGCCCCTCTTCTCAAACTTAATCACCTTTGACTTTACCCAAGTTATCCAAACTACACTCCATCACCCACCCTCTTCATCATCTTTGCTTATCTACCATCCCTTTCCCCTTCTTTTTTTTCTTGTTTTTCTCTTTTCTTCCATAATTATACCCATTCGAGTTTGCTCTTGACTTAAGACCCTTCCTCTCTACTTATCCACCATCCCTTAACTTTTTGCCGATTTTTAAAGTCGTATCCTTTAATTTCTTGCTTGAATTTTCTACTGTCTTCAGATTTTTATTGTTCAAATTTGTCTGGCAGGGGTTGCTTTTAGGATTACATACATGTTGGTATGTCTAAAATTTTTTGTATACTAACTGCTGGAGCACCTAAGAGATCAATCTTTGCAGCTTAATTTGAGACTTGAAAAACATGACAACGCTTGGATCAACTACCAGACCATCATGCTCCAATGTAGAGAACCGAAGAGCTAAAATACACTAAAAAACAAATCGGAAAAATTAAGAGATGGAGGAGTTCTTTACTGGCTTTAAAAAGTGCTAAAAAAAGCATTCCCTTGAGTAATTCTAAAATACTTGCTACATTTTGATTTCAAACACTATATAGATTCATTATTCAAGCCATTTTTTATATATTGTGGCTAATGTACAAGTAAATATATAGTCAAGTGAGATCTTGTTTGAATCGTTTAATCGCATACTTTTATAATATTAACTTTTTATAATTTTGTAGATGTATATAATTCAATATATGATTAAAAAAATAACACATTGGATTGCGTAAAAAATCAAATTTAACAAGTATAATGAAACAAATGAAGTAGTAAATAATTTGCTAGTATATCGACTTTTTAGCCCACTAACTCAAACTTTTGGCTTCGCCCCGGATGAAGAGCGTACTAATATATACTTTCTCCTATTCATCTCAATAGTCCTATTTGATTGACCACATTTGTATTGAAGCGAATAAATAAAATGCTGCTTGACTATGTTATAACTTATAAATTAAGAATAAAATATAAGTTAAGAGTGGTTGATGAATAGTACTCCCTCCAATTCACTACTAATGTTCTATTTGCTTTTTGGGCACTCTTTATCTCTTATTCTTAATTTGTATTTTATTATTAATCTATAGATTAAAACATATTTAAGTGAGATTTTATTTGATTCGTCTTGGTGCATGAATTATTTGTATTAACTTTTTAAAAATTTTTAATTATACACAATATTAAGAATAGAATAATTGCATTGTATAGGGTATAAAGTAAATAGAATTGGAGGGAGTATTAAAAGTTAAATACACCGTTAAGGATAAAAGGTAAGGGTGAAATTATACAAGACATTTGTAAAATACCTGGACCAAATGGAATGGAAATCCCTGTTTCACTTGCAATTGCCTGTATACTTCACACTTGTTGGCTGTTGATCTACTCAGCCTAAGACAAAACTTGTAGTTTCTATGAGAAAGAATCTCCATAAACGTCCGAGTTAACCCACATCCGAGCTGATTGGAAGTCTCCGATAGCCGCTGCTGTGGCTTGAAATTTCTAGAAAGAGAAAGTGGATATATGGAGAGAGAAAGTGTTGTGGCTTCGCCTACCAATTCCCAGCAAACTGGTACCACTATTTCACTATTCGCTTCTATTTATATTGTTTCCTGGAATTGAAATTTGAATTTTCTCACCGATAATTATTGGCTCTATTAGTTATGCATTAGACAAGTGTGGTGCTTAGTGCTAACTGCTAGCTGGCACTGCTTAGATTGTATTGGTTGTTATCTTTCTTCAATGTAGTGATGACACCCTAACTTAGTCAATAGTATAAATTTCTATATAGTAACTAAAGTTAAATTTGTTTCAGTCGGGTTAAGAATGTCCCAGTGAAATGTCCAAGGTCTGCTTGATGACAATGCCCAAAAACAATGCTGTTGGCGGAGGGGGTTGTCCTCAGCGTATCTGCAACGCAGGGATATAGCTAGTGAGAAGTTGTTAGATAAACAACTAGTTTTACTCCCCGTCCAAATGCATGGAATATCTTAATCATTACTGTTAAATTCTAATATATAAACTAAATTGATAATATATTTGAATATATATATATATATATATATATATATATATATATATATATATATATATATATATATATATATATATATATATATATATATATATATATATATATATATATATATATATATATATATATATATATATATATATATATATATATATATATATATATATATATATATATATATATATATATATATATATATATATATATATATCTATCTATGGTAGACAATATTTTTATATTTATCATGAAAAATATCTTGTGAAATATTAGTAGAAACAAATATTTGCTAATTTGTTAAATATTTGTATTGTTACGCCTAGGATTTATTGTAGGAAAAAGTAAATGTGGTTGCTTAGTATATTAAGGTACACATGATGACAATATCTCATGTGGAATAGCTTTTGATTCCCATAGTCCAATACGTCCGATTCAACATTGAAGTGACTTGCTTTGGTATATAATGAGACTCAAAGCATCTAAGTGAAATCCATTGTATGATATTTGTAACTTGAGTAATGGTGGTGAAGTCAAGTGAAGAAGTTGTAGATGGTGGGACCTTGGTTGCATGAGAGAGGTCATGGGATAGTGAGCTAGAGAATATTAGCCCTGCTCAGTTGCTCGAGCATGATGATGTTGACAAACCTTGAGAGTATGGGAATAATCATGTTGAGCAACCAAAGCTTTGTGAGTTTGGTAAATCGTCAAAATGGTGCTCGGGAAAGTAAATGGCTCCTTAGGTGAGCATACTTTTGTGCAATGTAAGGCATAACCTTACCTTCTGATTGCTCGCGTGAGCATTCCAACAAAACTTGGCACACTATAAAAAAGAGGTTAATAAGCAAAATGATGCTACGAACAATGCGCAGCGAGTACTGACACAAGATAGTTCGAGTTTGGCAACGCTTCAAGAGCTAATGATGTTCAACCTCTTTTATATGCAAGTATGGCAATCTTGAGCCTTCTTAAAAGTGTTTTCCAAAAAAAAAAGAGAAGGAAAGGACGAGGAATAAAGAGAAGGACGGTGTAGGGGAGGGAAGATAATGTGTTTTCTTTCAAAATTTCCAAAGCTTTTCCATGTTGAAAGGATTTGTTCATATAAAATGTAAAGGAGTTTTCCCCTTCAATTTCATTCCTTTCATTTTTTTTCCGTACCATTTTAGTCTCCGAATTAGGGAAAAGTCATTCCTCGGTCCTCCATTTCCATCCTATATTTTGTCTTGTATATCCTTAAATATATAGCATAAGAATCGACTATGGAAAAGAGGACTTGACATGTTCATGCTTGGGAAAATATGATGTTACTCGAACGAGCAAGACTTTTTTGAGCATGGCAAGCAAAAATTTTTTAGGCCTTGAGAGTTGGAGTGTAGAACAATCAAAAGAGTAAAAACTTCGCAGAATGTGGGCATGAGCATAACTTTGTAGGGGTAGACACGAGACAAAATGTTCAATTTGGCATGCATACGGTTGGTTGGGCGGGCACAAGCTCATAACGCAAAGGAACATAAGTAGAAGTGTAGATTGTCAGGGTTTAAAAATAATCGGATGTGTGCTTCTGCTATCTTCATTGTGTAGGCCTGCTTTCGATTGTGATTATTCTTTCAAATTTTTGTGGAGCCTCCTTGATCCTCTAGATATGATTAAACAATTTTGTAGAGCCCTCTAAACCATATCCCAAAAAGAGAAGGAATATCCATTCTGGGATGAGCATGACATTACTTAGACAAACATGATGTTGTATTGCCATTAGAGTTCACGTATGATAATTTTATTGGGATACGACGTTGGACAAGGTTGGAAGAGCTTTATGTTCGTCTAATCATTTAAAAAAAATTCATATATGTCATAGTGATGGTGGTAATGATGCGACAACTCGATGCTATGACGCGTTTTGCGTTAATTGTTAACTGGAATAATCATTTTAACCATTATAATTCAAGCTTTTTTAATTAAAGCTTATAATAGACCTTTTAGTAATGCACGATACAAAACAAAATGATCATAATGAGTAATACATTACAAAAACAACTTATAAAGGCTGTAACTTAATGATTTTAAAAATACATCACGTAATGGGGTTTTTACCGAAAATTAATTTAAATTCGTTATAAAGTAGGACAATTTTCTTTTATGCTTTTAATACTAAACCAGTCGATAACATGGACCAATGGCTTAGGGAACATGATGCCATTTTAGATGACTTAAAGTTTCACTTACTCAAAGCCCAACATTCCATGAAAGTTACCGCTGACTTGAGGAGACGAGATTTGAGTTTTCAAGTGTTGAAGCTTCAACCATATAGTCAGCAGTTCCTCGCTCGTCGCCACTGTGATAAGCTTTTCGCCCGCTATTATGGTCCTTTCGAAGTTTTAGCTCGGATCTGTATAGTGGTGTACAAGTTGGATTTACCTCCTACAAGTAAAATTCATTCGATTTTTCACGTTTACCAAATGAACCCAGTCCGTGGCACAACTTTTATTGCTTCTGGCATTTCTCCTTAACTATCTTCTTCTTTAGAGCTACAGGTGGAACTTGAGGAGTTGGTTGGTATACAGAAGTCCAAACCGCACCTCACTACCATTGATGAAGTGATGATTAAATGGCATGGTCTACCCTTGTTCGATGGAATGTGGGAGCATTACCTTACTATGATGCTCATTTTCCTCCTTTCACCTTAAGGACAAGTTGAATCTCTTAGGGGCGGGTAATGTTATGACACCAAGTCCTTCTACGGAGACCAAAAGGAATAAAACAGAGGCGTTATTGACTTATAGTAGGCGTAAGCAAAAATGATGCGCTGGCAAAATATTTTCATTGATTTTTTAGTCGAGTTGTTATTTTTCTGTTTTAGTGCTTTGTATATATAGGGGCTATTTAGTATTTTTTCAGCCTTAGGAAATAATTGTGAAGTAAATTCACTTAGGAGTTCTGGCCACTCGAAGGGCCAGGTTGTAATCATTATTCTTGATATTCAATAAATTCAGAAGTATTATTCAATTACTTGTCTCTTGGTTCTTGTTTAGTGTATCGATAGTCTCTGCCCAAGAATTGTCTTGCCTTTGCATAACAAAGAGGAAGATTAAAAAGAGAAGAAAGTAATAAAAGAAGTAAGGAAGAAAAAAAAATAACCTTAAGAGTTGTGAGATTGGGGAATTTTATACCGACAAAAATGAAGACTAGAAAGGAATGGTTTTAGTAGACACTTATTGTGAGGAGTTAAGGCACCCAAAGTCCCTTATTATTTGTGATTCCTATTTCTTTCATACAAGCAGTTCTTTCTTAAGTTCGTTTCATTGCTATTTCCATTCTTGCTTTCATTGTTTTTTCACAGGAAGTTTAGCAAGATCATATCACTGACCTTGGGTCAATGAACCGCGTTGTGTTTGAGTATGATCTTCACAAGGCTGGAAGAGTTTAAAGGTCTTCCTATAAGGGACAACCTTGGGCTATTGAACCCTAAAGTTAGGCATGTCAAACAAGTCATGTTGGGTTGGGTTCGTGTTCGGGTAATATATAAATGGCTTAGAAACTCCTTGACCCGAACTTAAATCATTTAATTGAGTTGAAAATCACAACCCTGACCAGATCTCAGCCAAATTTCAATTCACTTAACTCATTAGGGGTTTTATATTTATATTTTAGGAACTTTTAGTGATTGAAAACATCTGATTAAATTTTGTCCTTACCCTAAACTATCTAACAAACAAATTGAACCAAACTTGTAATGTAATAATCATTATAATGTTCAATTTTTTTTAGAATTTAATTAAGTCCCAGAAAATTAGTCCTGATTTCCCATCATGTGGAACTTTTCAGAAAGCTAAGCGCGTGTATTTTTTATCAATAAAAAAACTCTGGAGTTTTCTGTTGCTCTTTGCTCAGAGGTTTTATGTAGTAATTGTTTGCTTGTTGCTGGCTGAATTTCAGTTTCCGATGATGATGTGATAGATTACTCCACGAAACCAGAATTTTATGATTCAGATGTAGATGAGAAGGATGAAGTATGGGTCACCAGAAAAAGGAAAGGCCGACAAACAGATGCTGTGCTCAGCTGTCCGGCTTGTTTTACAACTCTTTGCTTGGATTGTCAAAGGTATGTTGTCAAATACCTGATCCATTAAATTCAGTTCTTGATTTTTTTGATGGGATTATTCATAAAGGTATGTACATATTGTTTTGTTTCTTCCTTCTTGGTGTAAGCTTTCTGGTAGAGAAGATTTTTGTGATGAGATGAGCTAACTTGAGTGCTTTGTTATTGAGAGGATAACTACGATAATTCTGTGAGTTCAGAGTTTTGATGTCAAATTTATAGAACAGCAATGAGTATGTTGGTTGATGCTGCATAATGTGTGAATTATTTAAAAGATAACTTAGCAAGCAAGTTGGCATCATAGTAAGCTCCTTTCATGAATTTATATTGATGTAGCTGAAGACCAGAAGCAAGAAAAATAAAATATCTGAAGCTAGTGCAGTCAAAGTTCATGAGTTGGATGTACAGATGATGTTTGTCTGATAGAATGTTCAGTCAATTATTAATTAGTAAGAAATTTCTGTGCTTGTGGTTAGAATTAGGATTAGTGGGGAATTAGCATAAATTTGTGTTATTGACATGATTCAGAAAGTGTATTATTTCTCATGGAAATCTCCAATATTTGGTGATCATGGATCCCTGATATCTAAGTTGATCACTTTGGAGTTTGCCCTTCTTTTGTTTCCCTGTTTTCTCTTTCACTTCTTTTCTTGTTTGTGCGATTGGCGTGTGCGCAGTGCACCATCTGAATAGCATTTATATAACCTTATTTTGAACTTTTCATCATTTCGTGTTTCAAAGATTTTCCAAGAGTTAATATCACAATGGGATCAGAAATGCATTTTGATCTGAGTTGCTGTTGTTTGTTGGGGGGAGGGGGGGGTCTCACTGTTATCTTAGGTAAGCAAGACACATCACAATGTTGAAAGGGCCACCATAACTCTAGAAATGGTCTGTGGATTGTTGAGCCATTAGCCATAATAAACAAACTGCTGAACTTTTGGACTCAAAGTATGGACAAAAAGGAGATCCTGCCACAAGAAATGATCGGCATATGTTTTCTTTGTTCAATGGAAATACGACGTTAGGTGTACAGTGTTGACAGTTGCTATTGTAGTGGACTTCGTGACTGTGTTATAGCTGGTTGTGTGGTTTACAATTAAAGTGCAGGATGGAAATAATAGGGACTACTGTCAGGGGCCTCTGTCTTATGTCAGATTTACGATGTGGCTATAGTGCAAGTATGCTAAATGTTTTTGTTCCCATCTTAGGTTGATTCTCAATTGAAAGGGAACCTTCTAAGTTTACTTTTTGTGATGTTCTTCAACGAATCAAAAGTTTATTTTTTGCTTACAATCATGGCTTTGAGGAATGTCACAATAGAATGTGGCTGGGCAACATTTTCTGAAATGGAACTACCAACACTTAGAGTTGCAAAATGTTCAAATCTTACATGTTCTTATCTTATCAGGATTTTGAACTTTGTTTCAGTGATAAGCCATTATCCTCCCATATTAGTTTAATTATTATGATTTTTGGTTGACTAGGTTTTCTAATACAGTGAGTTGTAGCAATAAGGAAAAAAGGGTTTTTGTTCGAAACTTGAATCTAGTATCCTACAAATGCTTACTATGTATGAGGGAACATGTAACGTCAAGGCTTAGAGAGCATTTGCAGGAGATAAGTACGAAGCACTATTTAGGCATAAATCACCATTTAAAACTTGGTCAAAATTTATTTTTCTCTGTATGCAACCTTCATCATAAGCGATTTGGCATTCAGTTTTTGTTCATGAATTCTTCTTGGAATGAACTTTCATATGAATTTTTTTTGAAATTAATTGTCATATTTTATACCACTTTAATTGTTGAAAACTCCACCTAAATGGGCTCAAAAAGAGTGACCTTCTCGTTCAAAATTCAAAATAGGGATAGTTTTTGTGGGTTTAAAATGAGTAACGTTCCTGTTCAAAAGCAAAAAAAAAAGGCTTTACTAAGTTTATAAAGAGTGGCGTTCTCATTCAAATAAAAAAAGAAAAAAAATATATGGACTCACACGTGAAAAGAAGGGTACACAATTGTTATCTCACATCGAAAAATTAGAGACTTTATGACCAATATATAATCTAGTAGGCTATGCTACCGACTACTGATTGGTTTTAAGATGGAAACCCATCAACCTTATATGTGGTCATACTCTTCTTTCGTGTGGGTGCATATGCGTTGCCGCACAACAAATTTGATATGGTATCAAGAGCACTAGGTTAGGGTTAGGTCCTAAACATAAATGTCTTCTACTCTACTTGAGTGGGTGTGAGATTAAGTAAATTGTTGTGAGACTCTATTAATGGAAACAAAAATATTTACTCTTTAAATCCCATTTTAAAGGGGAAAAAATACCATCTTTAGTTTGTTAAAATGCAAACAATGTTCTAATCCCAACTAATCTAATTAGTTGCGTGAAAATCTTAAGAAAGATGCAAAGGTTCCTCAATACATCCAATCTGCATTGGATGATAACATATTTCCTCGGGTTACAGTAGTCTTAACACCCTAGCAAACATGGGACACATTAAAGGAGTATCACACTCTACGTAGAAATTTTGAGTCTATATCAATGAAAGAAAGAGAACCAATGCAAGATTATTTGTCAAGGCATATGAATCAAATGAGGTCACGGCGAATTTATTATTGACTTAAGTAGTCTTACTAAGGTTGTCAGAATCGGGATCCTATGTAGGATCAATAAGGTGGTAGGATTGAAATCGGCATAATCGGATCGTAGGATCCCGCAAATGTCTTTTGATGTGCTGTATGATAATTGATTATCTTCATATTCGTTCATTTTAGTTCATCTTTAAAGTTTTGAGTAATAAATAAAGATTGATTTGACTTTATCTTTTAATTGATTAAAAAGAATACCTTTGATAATCATTTATGAACTTCAAATCGGTAAGTACATGAATTTTTTTAATCGTAATGGCAATATATTTTAACTTGTATTTATATGTAAGTAAAAGCTAGAATATAAGAATTTTGTATGATTGAGACTACCCTTTTAGGATTGGATCATTCGATAGTAGGATCGTAGAATCGTGTTATGATCTTATCACTCATATTCTTGATCTTGGTAGGATCATACAATTCTACCATTATTAAGATCCTACTAAAGATCTGGATTGCTCGCCTGTTTTTGGAACGTAGAGCCATAGAATCGTAGATCAGATCGAGATTGTGATACTCATGAGTCTTACTAATAACTTTTCTCATGTTGGTTAAATAGAAAAGTTTAAAGATATGTCCTTTAATTGTCTGGTCCTATGCAAACAAAATTTAGAACACTTTAAATACCTTCTAATGGCTAGCACTTGTGGCAAGTAAGAGATCATATCCACTGAATGACTTTCTTTGTAATTAGTCGAGTAGTTAAGGTGTTGTATACTTTTAGGTGATTTTTGGTTGGTTTGCTGGATGGACAAAAGTAACAACTAAATCATTGAAGTGTTGCCTAAGTCCGGGGATTCGATACAGTTCTTGTAGTGGTGGATCGATTGTCAAAATACGCCCACTTTATCGGGCTTAAGCATCCCTCTTCAGCTTCGACCGTGGTGGCCCTTATCTTCATGAGGTGGTTAAATTTCATGGGTTTCCTCTTCAATTGTTTCTGACTGATTGTCAAAATAGTTCTGCTTGTCATTCGCTTGTCACGTTGGTTTCTTTGCGCGGAACATTGCTATAACGCTTCTACTAAGCTATCCACCAAGATGACTCCATTTCAAGCTCTTTATGGGCATCTTCCCTCCGCTTTGATTTGCTTTGGAATATCACTGTTGATTCACTGGAACAACTATTATGGGAGCGTGATGCCATTGTGGATGATTTACAGTTACATTTGTTGAAAGTCCAACATCGTATGAAGCTCTCCGCTGACTCCAAGCATCTAGATGATAGCTTTACAGTGGGTGGTGATTGATGTAGTGTTCAACCATATAGGCAACAATCCTTGGCTCGACATCCTTGTGACAAGCTGGCTGCTCATTTCTGTGGGGTTTGTGAGATTACTACTCGTGTGGCTGATGTTGTTACCAGTTGGCTATACCTCTGGAGCAATGTTACCTCAAATGAAATTCGATTCGATACGAGAAACGTTAATTTTAGAGTTCCGGAAATTTAGGAATCGTAAGAAACATAGGTACAAATTTATTTTACAACAAAATAAAATGAAAACAAAATTAAGAATAGGAAATGACTGAAAAGAAAAGATAAAGAAAAAAAAAGAAAAGAAGAAAAGGCTTTCGTATTAATAATTGTTATATAATTTTTGGGCTTGAAAAAAGTCATTTGGGGAATATAGTTTGGGAAACATTAATCCAGAGTTTCCGAAACAAAGGTTCCGAAACGAGATTCAGTGGGAAGTTTCTAGTTTCGTGTAACTATGCTCTAGAGAGTAAAATACATCCTGTTTCTCTTATTTCTCAGTTGAAAAGAGCTCATAGTTTTGCTTTCATTCATACTTCGATTATGTTGCAACTTAATTCTGCTCGAGTTGGATACTGAACCTGCAGCTGTCTTGGGCATTCGCAAGTCTGGGTATGGTAATACTTCTTTTGATGTGCTTATTCAATGGCATGGGCTGCCTAGATCTGATGCGAAAAGAAAGCATAACCAAAATACCATTGCTCATTTTCCTCACTTTAACCTTGAGGACAAAGTGAAGCTTTTTGGGGCTGGTAATGTAATGGACTCATATAATGTGGCAAACCCAGCAAAATAGCTTCGAAGCCAGCCATACGCTAGACGTACAGCAGAAGAAAGGGGAACCAACTCGTTTAATTAGCTGTTTCTAGAGGGTTATTAAATAGCTATACAAGTGGGCAAGTTTACTATGCCAGCTGAAGAGATTGTTAAGCATTTTTTTATGTAATGGGTATTGGGGAATCAGATAATCTAGTATATTCTGCTTTTGTATATATAGAAGGTTGGGGGTATGATCCAATTCGTGCTTGTTTGAGATTTCTTTGAATCAGTTTTGTCAGTGTTATCAACATTTATTAAAAATTATCTCTGGCTTACCCTGCAGACATGAAATCTACCTGACACAGTACAGGGCTATGTTTGTTATGAACTGTGAAGTCACCAACAAAAAGGTGGTCCCACAAGGAAGCAAGAACAGGAGAAAGAAGAGGAATACAAGAGCCCCTGTACAAGTTGAAGAAGCAAGTACAGTGATTGAAGAAGAAGCTAGGCAAGTATGCTGCTCAGTTTGCTCTACAGAGGTTGGAGTTATTGACAAGGATGATGTTTATCATTTCTACGATGTCCTTCCAAGCGAGTCTTAGAATCTTCAAAGGTATTTCCATATACTTAGAAGTTACTACATGGCGTTGATCTGGGTGTTTGGATCAACTTCTTTTTTTTTTTTTTTTATCTTGTTTGAGAGATTTATTTATTTTTCAAGTATTCAACTGCTTTCTTAGATAGCTTTTTCTGTTTATAACTTTTACGATATGTAGTATAATGATACAAAAATTAGCAGTAAAAATCAATTTGACCTAATAAGAATTAACGACATGATCTACTTTTGCATTGCTTGGGCCTTTAAAAGATGGTTATGGATGAAGCTTTGGGTAAGGCAACGCAGGGTTGAAGAAGTGGCTCAGTGTGCTGTATGCACTAGGTGGGGTGGGGTGGGGTGGGGTGGGGTGAGTGGGATGGAGCATCACAACATCTTTGCTTCAATGCTGTGGAATTGTGATGGGTGTCTGGGTGAAGGGAAGATTTCAATCCGGAGAAAGAATAATGAGAGTTTATATACTCTGCCATCAAATTTGCAACTAATTTTTATTGAGGGTTATTCCACTTATTCTCTTTTGGTAGTGATTCACAATTTTTTTAAACTCATTTGGAAATTCATTTATCATTTAATCTCATTCAATTATTTATTATTCAAACATGACAGAGTATTTGTAAAATTCATATTGTCATTTGGTGACATGTGTCCCATTATAGTTTTCAATTATTGCGTAAGGCCAATATAATTGGAAATTGAAAAAAAAAACATAAGATTATTTTCCAAGAAAGCTTTGAAAATTTTCGTTATTAACAACGAATTAAGAAACCGGTATGGAAGTCAAAAATTTTTCTTTTTGGTGTTAATAACAGCGAACAAAAGGAAGATAATATCCTAGTTATTATAAGGGGAAAAATATTAATTATTGGTTCACTGTTGATAGCAGCAAACAACTTTGTTGTTTTTTTATCCTTTCTAAAACTATAACATTGTCTTTCTTTGTTCGTTGTTATTAACAGCGAACAAAGTTATGGTAAAATTATTTTGTTTTTCACATGTTTGTTGTTAGTAACAATGAATAAATCTTGAAAAATCATCTCTCAAAGAGATGTTTATTTTAAGAATGAAAATTTTCAAAAGCTTATTTTAGGAATTTAATTTTAAGAAAAACTCATTTTTTTCAGTTTTTCTACATAATTGTTAATATATTAGCTTTTATGGGCAGATGAAATTAGAAATGGTCTCTCAAAGAGATAATCTTCACAAGAATTTGTGTTTTTAAAATTGAATTAAATTGCTATTTTTTCATTCATAACACTAAAAAAATGATTTCGCGCAACATAAATTATAGAGTTAAAAAGAAAATTTTTCTAAACAACCAAAACAATAGATAATAGAAATATGTCCCTAGACACTCATGTAGGCTTTCATAGTAGTAAACATCCATGTACGCATTCATAGTAGTCAATGTTCATAAACATGCTTAGTAGTTATCATTAATGTCTTGTGAGACCGTCTCTTTCAGAGATGTATCTCAAGTTCAGCCTATTAAAGATTAATGTCTACTTATTGTATTTTTAATATCTACTTATCATATTTTTAATGCCTATTTTCAATATCTTAAATGTACATATTTATATCATTCTTAAAATCTACTTACAATATTTTAAAAAATATATAATAAGGCTGTTTAATTAGAGATAGTCTCTTAAAGAGACCTCACTTTCAAGAATTTGTGTAAACATTAATAGCAGTAGATATGGCTGCGGCTGCAGTTTGATTTCAACTAGTTTAGGATTTTGAGTCTTGACATCCTTAACTTTTATAACAATAAATTAGAAAAAAAGTTAATTAAAGATCTTGATCCAATATTCTGTTTACATACCTGTTATATAGGTTAATTGAATTAATTTTTGGTCAGTCTAGTTAACCCAAGGAGTCATCAATTTTAAACGAATCATTTCTTAATTATAGCCACATAACTTAGCTAATTTATTAATTATATTTATAACCGTAAATTTCATTTTTCATGAGTTATAGTCATTATTAGGGATGTTTAAAATCGGATACCGGGTCGACCCGGTTTTCTTAGAATATTTTTTTTTTTTTTTTGTCTTTTTTTAGTTCAACCATGCGTTTTGACCGTTGGTTGCGTCGTGGTGGGTGCGGTGGCCAAGGAGGCGATAGCTAGAGTACACGTTTTGGACCGTTGCTTCCAAAAACCCAGAAAGCTTCGTTACCGTTTTAAAAACCCAGAAAGCTTCTGGCTTGAAATTCAGACTTGAGAATGGGATGTTGAAAAACAACCAGTTAGATGAGAATACTCAGAAAATCAGCAACAAACCAGTAATTGTTGAAATTGAGTGGACAGAGAAACAGGAAGGGCGGAAAGGCATGTCCTAACTATAAGTTTTTTAATAATCAATGGATATATTATTATCAATTTGGTTTTACTAAGAACAATTATAAAAAAAATTATATCTGTAGGAGAAAAATTATATTAAGATTCAACCCAAGGTTAATTTGACTTTATTCTTTTACCTTTTACTAATTAATTTAATTCATCCTACTTAACCCTAGTTGATCTACCTTTTAATTCTTTTAAAATACCCCTGCCCTAATGTGTATTCCATCAATCCTCTTCATCTTCTTCGGTTAGCCAACCATTATCTCCCACTATGTTTTGTTGTACTTAAAGCAACAATAACATTATTACTTAAAATCATACTTTTTTTTTTTGTTAATGTATGAAATTACTTATGTGCTGTTGTCTTAAGTTGGTCATTTACTCTAGACGACAGACAAAGGTATCAAAGATACCACTGTTGCTAGATGCAGGTGTAGCAACGGCCAACAAGAACAGATTGTTGAAGTTAGGGTTTTTGGAATCGAGTGCAATCCCAATGAGGCTCTACTATAAATGTAAAGCTTGTTGTTTCTTAGTTGGAAAAGGAAGAAGATTTGACTAGATATGGAGGACAAATGAGGTATATGAGTGAAGCATATGGAGGACAAATGTCTACTACACTCAAAACATAATTGATGGTTCTAAGGAAGCAGTTCAGGCAATTACAAAAGAGCATGAAGATTATGATGATTTTTGGTCTTTAAATACTTGTTATTCTCATTAAGAATTAGGTTATATAATGTTAATTAAGTTTCAATTTAGGGTTTATTGGGTATTTATTTCTTAGTAAAGGAATGTGTAATGGAATGGATAGACCATGGATGGTACTTATTTATTTGAAATGGAATGGAGTATTTATGATATTTGAAACTATTTTCATAGAAGTTCATCATATTTTCATAGAAGTTCATCATCACTTAGTGCATCATCATAACATACTAATTACATCATAGTAGAAGTTCAACATGACAAAAATTGTATATCATACTAACTATTTACATTATATCCTCTAAAATAGGATTATCATATCCAAAACAACTTACTACATGATTTCATACTAGTTACATCATTCAAAAGCAAAAGAGATCGTCACTCTAAGTTGTATGTGTCTTTGGTTGTGATGAGTATACCCGTGTAACTGGTCTTCTTCTTGATTGCTTGGACTTAGGTTGAGTTGGTTGTGAAGAAGTAATGGCAATGGGCTGTGAAGAAGCTCTCTTTTCCTTTGCTGTTAAGCCTCCTATACATGTTTTGACATTGTGCCAAGGAGACAATTTGATGTTGCCCTATCTATTATCAACATACATTTGACCATTTTTAAACAATCTCTGAATGTAATTACCATTGTTTGCTTCTTCATCCAAATAATTACCCCGTATAGGATCCTTGAGTATAATCTAAAGGGCTTAGATTAACAAAAAGGGGATTTCACAATGTAACACAGTAAAAAAAAGGAATGTGTTTGGCTTAGAAAGTCTAGGTATAAAGATGGAATCATTATAAGGGATTTCTGTGGGTATAATGCTGAATGGGAAATACTATTTTGGGTTTGACAAAGGTTTTAAGATTTTTAGGCAAGATTCAAAGGATGTTATGGAACAGGTTTTTTAACGGATTGAGACACATTTCAAGGACTCTTTTTCTGGTTTTACATTTTGGAAAATAAACGAAAAAACTAGGAACACTCACTATATTGTTAAGATTCAAGGATATGCAAGTAAGGAACTGTAACATTCGGGAAAATAAATATTTTAAGACGAGTAAGTTTAAGAGAATTATCAGTGCAAGAATGATCCTAAATACACATGACATAAAATATTCTTAATATAACTTCTTCTCTTCTTTTCCTTTTCTTAAAAAAAAACCATATTACCACATATAAGCCGACACACCTCTTCTCCCTCATACAAAACTCATGGTTCTCAATCCTTGTTTTCCCTCTTCTCTCACGTCCCATTCTCCTCACCCACAGCGGCGGCACAACCAAGCCCAGCCACGAGTTCCACCACCAACAGCAACCACTTCTCCTCCTCCCTTTATTGTTGGTAACGACTTTTCCCTCTTATGTTGTTTTGTTTTAAAATTGAAATGTTAGGGTTTTGTAAATTGATTTGGGGGTTTTGTGACTCGATTTGAAGTTCAAGATTGCAAGGTCCTTCAATGATGATTGAGGTAATCCACAAACTATTCTATTTAAGTATTAATTGAATGTTTTAAAGTAGTTTGACATTTGTGGATTCAATTTGGGTCTTTGACTCAAAGTTAGGTATCAACTTGAATTTAAGATGAGTATATGGATTCAATTAGTAATTGAGTTGTTTTTAGTGTTGATTAGAATTGGTTATTTGGGTTATTTTGTTTCTAATATAAAATTTAGTATTTGGATATTGAGATTTCAGCTCAAAAACTGAGCATTCTGTTTTGGCCATTTTCGGGTCAGTTTTGATTGTTTCTAGGTTCTGGTGTCTTCTTAGAATTTGTAGAGCTCCGAGTCATGGTCGCATGGGCACTTGAATCGGCTCAAAATGAGTTCGTATGAGAGAGTTATGTCTGTTTTAGTAATGATATGTCCTGAAATGGTACTAATACGGGATTTATAAAGTGGAATTAGAAGCTATGAAATAAATTGGGTAATTAATTCAAGTGTTGAGGTGGATTCATTTGGGTTCTCTTTGTGTTCTAATTCATGTGGTATATTGGTGAAATATTAAGTATTTTGATATTCATGATTGAATTAGGAGCTTCTTGTGGAAATCATTAATGGTGGGATAAATATTGGTTGTGTGGTTGAATAGTTTGATATTCTTGAAGGCATTATCAGATTCTTTGAGGATTTTTGAGGGTTGGTTTTGAATGTACACGTTAAGTTTAATTAAAAATTATAAAAAATGCTGAAGGTGAGTAATCTTTACAAAATATGTAAACAAGTTAGAGGGCGATTATAATATTTTGAGGACATGTAGAGTGTTTAAGCTTGGAGTGCACAATCCTTGTATGATTAGAAATGTTAGAATATAATCCATGACTAAGATACGGTCTTAGGAGGAGATACAATAAGCTATATGATCCTAGTTTGTAGTATCGAACGCTTTGGTGTGATGTTATGTTTGTTATGCTTCAGAAGGCGACGTCATCGAGTAATCTTTCTAGTTGATAGCTGCAAATCGATCACGACTCGTTGAAGCGTCTTGTTGGTGAGTAGTAGCAGTCACTTAAAGGGTCTGATCAGACTACTTTCTTGAAAATAAACTTTTTACTAAAGCTCTTTTGAGATTGGAAATTTTTGAGACAAATGTTGTTGTGAATGTTTATGCTGATATTATGATATGGTCAATGGATCAGGCTGCTTGCGAGCTGGTCATTGACGGAGTTGAGGAACATTGTTCCCTGCTCCCTGTTTTTTTGAAGCGAATTGTCATTGAGATATTGACTAGCTTCACCCGAGAGCGACATAGCCTTAGAGCTATGGGGCACCTCTCAAACTAGACTCCCTGTGCGCACATAGATCTAGGGAACTGATGTTGCTTTTAAACCTATGATTTGAATTACTGTGTTTTGTTGTTTTGGATTGTTACTTCTCATTCAGTTTAATCTGATCCTCTGTTGTTTCCATCTTTTAGCTTGTCTACAGATCGAAACCAGTCGGGAATAATGGATTAGCGAAGGTAAATAGAGTTTCCAAGGATGTTAATTGACCTGAGTACTTAGGAATTATAAATTTGCATTAGGAATTTTGGATAAATGTAAATTTGTTTTGGCTGTGCTGGTTATATCGGACTTGTAGAGAATTGTATGATTATCTTGTGTAATAGTTAGATGTTGGTTTTGGGATTTAGCTGAGTTAGTCACGTTGAAGAGCTTGTGACCCCTTTGCTTGAGTTTTGGAAGTGTGATTTTAGTTTCTTGGGAAACGAACCCAGTGATGACCCTGTTTACCCAGTCAACGGTAAGTCGGGTTGTTACAAGAACACTCACTTAATCTTGCTAGGGTGCAAGGTTGTTAAAATCGGGATTCTACTTGGAATCGTTCAGACCTGTAGTTACGAACCGGTAGAATCGAATCGTAGAATCGTAAGATTCTATACTAAACTTAAATTTGCTATCTAGTCATATTTATTCACCTTAACAGTTTAAGTTTATTAATTAAAGTTTCATTCACTTCATTTTTAAGAATGAAATAGAAAAATATTCAATAATTTTTTAAAATTATGATGATGGATCATTAAATTGTAAGAAAAATTGGTACATAAGAAAAATTTATAAAATTAAAAATAAATGTGTAAAATCGAATCGTTAAATCGTAGAATTGTAAAATCATGTTATGATTCTACCTCTACAAATTAATTAGAATCGTAAGATTCTACCAACTTGCAATTCTACCTACGACTCAAATCGCTTACTTATATTTGGATCGTAAAATCGTAGAATCGTAGATCAGAATCGCGATTTTAATAACCATGCTAGGGTGTACTCTTAATTTAAGGAATACTCACTCGAATTAATCATACAAATTAGTATGTTTAGAACTCTCAACAAACTCACTAATTTCTTCAACAATGAGAAATAAATCTCATTATTGAAAAATCATTCAAAATACTTTACACAAGTATAAGAACGAATGCATAAGACAAAGCTTTGATTTGAATTCTGATTGGATGGTTTTATTCACGAAAACACAGCCTTTATATAGGCTTACAAATTATAAGAAAATTCTACAAAAAGACCCTTCACTTGACTACAAGCAATCTATCGACTACAGTAAAACATAATCAAAATTCTATGAAACCCATTTAGTATTCCACTACCGAAATTACAACCTTCTTTATTGAAAGAAAACTAAACAACCATAATAATAATAACATAAATTAAACACCTCAAATTTCAACCATTATAAGATAATAATTCATCCCTTATGATGCTTGAGACCCGAAACTCTTGGTTGTTCAAGGAATGCTTCTAATCCTTTGATAGTCTTCTTGAATTCCACCATTCAATATGAACATAAACTAACCATATTGAAAGGGAATGAAGAGCCAAAAGAATCCAAAAAGGGAATGAAGAGCCAAAAGAATTCAACCATAATGAAGGAATCATTCAGCTAAATGTAAAGAATTGAATAAAATACTTGCCACATTTAACCACCGAATAAATGAGAAAATAATACCCTCATGAATATTCCCAATCAAAGCTAATTGAAGGCTAATTTGATTGGCTTAATTTTAGGAAAGAAATTCAAATAAACATCCCTTTTTTTGTATAGAAACTGTGGCTCTCTTGCACCCTTTAGGATGAATTCTGCTACATTTTGAAATGCTTACCAGGACCTTGAGATACAAGTCAATGCAAGACTAGTCATGAAAGGACCATGTAACTCGTAAGAATCAAAAGATGATTCTTCGAAGGACTTAGATAGGATTATATCTTTAGAATGTTCTTGGACTTATTTTGCATCAATCCTCAAAAGTTTGAGAATTATCATTCACAATCTCCATCTCATCGCTATAATCAGCAAATAAATCATCATCTATACCTTCATCATCATCATCAAAATCAGTTTTTAATGGATTGAAATCATCATTAGCAGAATCATTCTCTACATCATCCAGAGCCTCTTTACGGAGTCTAGTTCTCTTCCTACTGACCTTAGACATTAGCGCCTTTTTCATTGCCTTTGCCTCCTTGGTCTTCTGATGTGCTCGTTTTTAGAGCACATTTATCTCCTCATTGTAGTGTCAAGTCTCGCGATTTAGAATTTTTTATACACTTTACACATGATTTTACCTTGTTCTTGTCTCTATGGTGTTTTGAGGTAATTTCAGGTTTTTTTGTAGATCTTAAGGTATTTTACGTTGCGTACAAGACTTAGACGCTTTGATCAAAGATTAGAGGCGTGTATCGGAGCCATGACATGCTTTCCAAGCCCTACTCAAGGTTCTCGCAACGTCCGGAAGCCATCTAAGGCTTTAAAGATTCAATTGGCCAAGGAGAACAAGGATTCGACCGAACCCATATATTCGGTCGAATGGAGCTAGCTTCGGGCGAACCAAGAAGCGATTCGGGCGAATGGGCTCAGAACTTCAAGGAAATGTGATGAAACATACTAGAAATGGTGAATGAAGCCCTATTCGGTCGAACGAGTGCTCATTCGGTCGAATGACACCTCCATTTGGTCGAATGGGGGTCTTTTTCTGCGCGACTTGTTTTCTTCGCAAGTTTGTTCTCGAGGGATTTTACTTCTTTTGTCCCTTAGCTTATAAGTACCCCTCATTTCTGTAAAACCCCTCATGCTTGGGGGGATGCCTAGTATGGGTGCCTTTGTGCCTCACTCTAGAACATCATTCTTTCATTGCTTTTCTTTACTTTTTGCCCTAGTATAGATTTATTGTTCTTCATTTATGCTTTCATTTACTTTCATGTCACTTCATTCATGTAAGTTTATTTCTTTAATGCTTTGATGTTTTTATTGCTTCCCTCTATTGATTTCTTCTATTGCTTTCCTTTAATGCTTTCGTAGTTTAGATTTAATGCTTTCATGTTCTTCAATTCCTTTAATGCTTTCCATGTTTATTGCTTTTGTCTTCAATATGCTAAAGTAGTTTCTTTAGGGGTTTAGGTTAGAGAAACCCTAGGTTTGCTCTTGTCTTCAATTTTTAGGATTAGGGTTGAGGTTGATGATGGTTGTTGATAGATATTCGATTCGAATCTTGTCCTGCCACTCGTAGAGAGACATAGGGCAATTATAGGTCGTTCGTGTGGCTTATAGGGTCACCAACTTCCTCTCGATATCTAGAGTGTCTTGATTGTTTATCATTCGAACTCCCTTGACCTAGCTTATCTTTATTTCCAATAGACCATCCTAGGGTGGACGTAGTCTAGCCCCCGCTTGTCTTTCATTGTTGAGTTTCCCTTTTTATTCATGTTATTTAGTTAAGTTCACCCACCAACCAACCTTCCATATAACCTTCCCACACCAAGTCTTTAATCTAGCATCCCTTATCCTTGTGGTTCGATCCCCGACTTACCACTACACTCGTTATAGTAGTATTTGGATGTTTATAAATATTGTTTGTATAACTTGGTTCTTAGTATTAATGACGTGTTAGAAACCGGTTATCATCTTCCTAATTGTTGTGGTGTTTGGTTTTTTTACTAGGTTCTTTGATCTCAATGGTTTGATGCTCAATGGTTTAATGTTTAAGGGTGACTGATTTTTCTTAGCCTTGGTACTTTTAGGGAACTTGACAGGTGAGGATAATTCACATTCCATATCATGCCACTTGTACTCTGAGGCATTCATTATTGCAATATCATGTCGTTCCTCATTGTATAATGGTACATTAGGTTCATTGTCCTTGTTTTCTGTGGCATCAAGCCTAGGACTTTTCCTAATTGGTAACTTATTACGAAATGGGATGGATTTTCGGACTTTTGAGGCCTGTTTGTCAGGAACGTTTGGGGCTGTTGGTCAGTAGGTGGAGGCTCAGTGCTTTGATGCTCAATGTTGTTGGCCAATAGGTGGAGGCTTAGTCCTTTGAGGATCAAGGGTTGTTGGTCAGTAGTTTGATCCTTAAGGGGCTGTGGATTAGTTGATGAATGCAACTTCTTAAGACTCCTAACTAAGTTCATCAATCAAGTCTCCTCTTCAATCTCTACAATCGAAATTACTATTTATTCCTAATTAGATAATTTTTCAAACATCCTCGTTAAATCATCATCCCAATCCATCCAATGAACCTCCTTGTTATACACATAAGAAAATATGATTTGTAGAGGCATTTCCTTCCCTAATTTAATACAATCGCTCTCTCAATCCATAATCAAGTCCAATAGTGTCTCTTTATCCTTATTTGGTACCGTTAAATCAACATCCTTACCCTTCCACTTAACCCTTAAGGTAACTTCTTCCTCTATTCTGCAAAATAAAACACAATATTCTTGTTGAGATTATACAAACCACATTATGCAAAAAAAAAAAAAAAAAAAAAACAAACAAACCCTAGTTATGCAAAAAAAAAAAACAAATGGAAATTTCATGATATACCACTGAGTTTCTCCAAATTTCACCATATACCACACAAAATTTTTTAATTCACCATATACCATTGAGCTTTTGTACGTTAGCACAGAATACCATTAATGACAACTGCCGTCAGTGTGCCGTTTGTGGTAAATTATTAATTCACCATATACCATTACTTTTTTTTTTTGCGTCAAATACCTTTTTTTTTAAAAAAAAAATATAGCTGTTGGAAGAGTGTAAGGGCTAGTTTGTGCATATATATATGATTTTTGAGGGAGTCATGTAACAAGGCATACCTCTAACCTATAAAAGCATTTGCAAAGATGTCCACAAACTCAAGATCATCATCATCATCTTCTTCTTTTAGTTCTTCGTATGTAAGGGTACCGAACAAAGCATGTTGTTGTGGTAGGAAGTTTGCAATAAGAAGTAGCAACTTGACACTAAACACTATCAGCAAAAAATGACACTAAACAATGCTAAGCAATAGCCTTTCTCTTCTTCCCCCTTGTGTTGCCTTGCTGTGAAGAGAAAGCTGCATGTTCTGCCTTCTTTGCTGATGCCTTTCTTTCCTTGCATGTCACTACATTGTGGCCTAGTTCTTTGCATAGGCTGCATTTGTTTGTGCCTCTTTCCTTTTTTTGCTTCATGAGCAGCTCTTCTCCTTTGCTTAGGTGGTTTGCATTTGCATACGAAGAACTAAAAGAAGACGATGATGATGATGACCTTGAGTTTGTGGACATCTTCCCAAATACTTTCAGAGGTTAGAGGTGTGCCTTGTTACGTGACTCCCTCAAAAATCACATATATATGCACAAACTAGCCGTTACACTCTTCCAATGGCTATATTTTTTAAAAAATGGTATTTGACGCAAAAACAAAAAAGTAATGGTATATGGTAAATTAATAATTTACCACAAACGCCATATTGACGGTAGTTGTCATTAATGGTATTCTGTGCTAACGTACGAAAACTCAATGGTATATGGTAAATTAAAAACTTTTGTGTGGTATATGGTGATTTTTGGAGAAACTCAGTGGTATATCATGAAATTTCTGAAAAAAACAAAAGATAAACCCTAGTTATGCAAAAAAATAAAATAAAAGAAGTGGTGTATGGTATTTATTAGGATCAAACAAAATTGGGAAGAACACAAACCTATATGAAGATTACTAACAGTAATGAGATTCCCATGTACAATCGAAGGAGATGAACGATTCTGAGAAATTAGATTGATAGTAGATAAGGAGGTTGATGAAGAAAACAATAGAGACATATACTTTAATGATGATGAACTGGAGTCTGTTGATGATGATTTGGGTGCATTGAATGTTGATGAGGAAGGTATATGCAGTTATCCTACATTCAATCTTGAGGTTGATTTCAAGGGTAAGATCAATTTGTCTTTAGGCTTTAAGTTTCCTTCGACATATGTCTTTAGAAAAGCATTAGGGTACCATGCTATTGAATGTGGTTACAATTATTATTACCTGCATAATGGTAGAAGTAGGATCAGTGTGTATTGCTACAATAGATGCGATTGCATGAAATCGAAAGCTAGAATTGTGAACTGTCACTAGTGGAAAAAACCTCGTTTGCTATGGTTTTTTGGCCATTATTTGCTGTGGTTTTGGCCCCCAGCAATAGTGATAGCAGCAAATGTCCTACTTTAACAAAAAAGGGCATTATTTGCTGCGGTAAAAAAAAAAAACCGCAGCAAATAAGGAGGAGTATTTGCTGCGGTCAGAGGCAAAACCGCAGCAAATACTCCTCCTTATTTGCTGCGGTTTTGCCTCTGACCGCAGCAAATACTTGCTATTTTTTTTCTTTTTTTGTTTTATCCTAATAATAATCCAATAATAATACAATGTAATAACAATGATTAATCCAATGATAATCACAAATAATTAACAATAATCTCTTTGTAATAATAAACTCTCGCTCGTATATATAATATAATATTATGTACATATATATATATATATATATATATATATTAATATATATATAATATACATTAAAATCCTAAAAATTAATCTATACTAATTACAATTTATCAAGGACAAAAATTAGCAAGATACGCGGCAATCTTGTCTTTTAATTCGCGCATCTCTCCACTTCTCAAAGGGCGTGTTTCCCTCGGAATGTCGTTTAAAACCTATAATATAATATAAAACTAAAAGATTAATATATAAACAGTATATTTTACCAATAATTATTTAAGAACGTAACAAATACTTACGGCATCTATATTTTCGACTCCAAACTCCTTCACGGATTTTATAATATCGTCCATGTACTTCAGCGCGTAGTAGCCGCATTCAACGGAAGAAGAAGGTTATTGAAAGCACTAAGAGAAAACAGATGTTAGTGTTAAAAACGGTTAAAAATGCATAAAATCGCAACTTTACACGTAATTTCTAGCATATAACTATGATTTTAAATTCTAACCACTTCAACACAATAATATATACAAAATAGTGTTGTGTGCCAAGTTTCGTGCAAAAAAACCAAGTTTGAGCTACTTTATGCGCGAAAGTGCCAAAATCGCTTAAAAACCCAAAAAAATCGCAACTAAATTAACACGTAACATCTAGCATATGACTATGATTTTCAATTCTATCCACTTCAACACAATAATATATACCAAAGAGTGTTGTGTGCCAAGTTTCGTGCAAATCTGATACAAATGTGGTTGTATGAAATGAAGATACCAAAGGAGCCCACACAAGGCTGCATACAGACCTTCACGACATAGTAGCAAACTAGTGACCAGACCACCTTGCACAACACGTGGAGACCAAACCTATGCATCCAGGACATAGGCTAAAGTGGAAATGGAATCTTGGTACTTGGATCTAGCTATCAAGGTCCTAAAACCATTCTAACAATCCCCGTGGACTCCTAGAAGCTAAGCTGAAGGAGGGCTGCTCGACAGTTTGCTAGATCAGAATTGTCTTATTGTTTGTGGTTGTTTCGTGTTCTTTTCATGATCATTTGTAGTTTTTGTCTGTGTCATTTATCAAAGCTTCCGCACAACATTAATCCTTGCATAACCAAGGCCTTAATCAGCCCCGGTTTCGCATCAAAACCAAGTTTGAGCTACTTTATGTGCAAAAGTGTCAAAAACGGTTAAAAACGCATAAAATCGCAACTTAACACGTAATATCTAGCATTAGACTACGATTTTCAATTCTAACCACTTCAACACAATAATATATACCAAATAGTGTTGTGTGCCAAGTTTCGTGCAAAACAAACCAAGTTTGACCTACTTTACGCGCGAAATTGACAAAAACGCTTAAAAACCCTTAAAATCGCAACTTAACACCTAATTTCTAGCATATGACTATTATTTTCAATTCTAACCATTTCAACACAATAATATATGCCAAATAGTCTTGTGTGCGAAGTTTCGTGCATAACAAACCAATTTTGACCTACTTTACGCGCGAAAGTGCCAAAAACGGTTAAAAACGCATAAAATCGCAACTTAACACGTAATTTCTAGCATATGACTATGATTTTCAATTATAACCACTTCAATACAAAAATATATACCAAATGATGTTGTGTGCCAAGTTTCGTGCATAACAAACCAAGTTTGAGCTACTTTACACGCTAAATTGACAAAAACGCTTAAAAACGCATAAAATCGCAACTTAACACGTAATTTCTAGCATATGACTATGATTTTTAATTCTATCCACTTCAACACAATAATATATACCAAAGAGTGTTGTGTGCCAAGTTTCGTGCAAATCTGATACAAATGTGATTGTATGAAATAAAGATACCAAATGAGCCCACACAAGGTTGCATACAGACCTTACGACACAACAGCAAACTAGTGACAAGACCACCTTGCACGACACATGGAGACCAAACCTATGCATCCAGGACCTAGGCTAAAGTGGAAATGGAATCTTGGTACTTGGATCTAGCTATCAAGGTCCTAAAACCATTCAAACAATCCCCGTGGACTCCTAGAAGCTGAGATGAAGGAGGGCTGCTCGAAAGTTTTCTAGATCAGAATTGCCTAAGTGTTTGTGGTTGTTTCGTGTTCTTTTCATGATCATTTGTAGTTTTTGTCTGTTTTAATAATCAAAGCTTCCGCACAACTTTAATCCTTGCATAACCAAGGCCTTAATCAGCCCCGGTTTCGCATCAAAACCAAGTTTGAGCTACTTTATGCGCAAAAGTGTCAAAAACGGTTAAAAATGCATAAAATCGCAACTTAACACTTAATTTCTAGCATATGACTATGATTTTCAATTCTAACCACTTCAACACAATAATATATACCAAATAGTGTTGTGTGCCAAGTTTCGTGCAAAACAAACCAAGTTTGAGCTACTTTACGCGCGAAAGTGCCAAAAAAGCTTAAAAACGCATAAAATCACAACTTCACACGTAATTTCTAGCATATGACTATGATTTTCAATTCTAACCACTTCAACACAATAATATATACCAAATAGTGTTGTGTGCCAAGTTTCATGCATAACAAAACAAGTTTGAGCTAATTTACGCGCGAAATTAACAAAAACGCTTAAAAACGCATAAAATCGAGTTGTGTACCTTTATTGCTGTCCATTTTGGAAATGTGGCTCTGGATGTAGATCCCATTTGTCCACGCACTTTTTTCATTGTGCTGAAACGCACGGGAAAAGTAATACTATATATATATATATATATATATATATATATATATATATATATATATATATATATATATATATATATGTATATATATATATATATATATATGTATATATATATATATATATATATATATATATATATATGTATATATATATATATATATATATATATATATATATATATATATGTATATATATATATATATATGTATATATATATATATATGTATATATATATATATATATATATATATATATATATATATATATATATATGTATATATATATATATGTATATATATATATATATATATATATATATATATATATATATATATATATATATATATATATATGTATATATATATATATGTATATATATATATATGTATATATATATATATATGTATATATATATATATATGTATATATATATATATGTATATATAAATATATATATATATATATATAAATATATATAAATATATATGTATATATATATGTATATATATATATATATATATATATATATGTATATATATATATATATATATATATATATGTATATATATATGTATATATATATATATATATGTATATATATATATATATATATATATATATATATATATATATATATATGTATATATATATATATGTATATATATATATATATATATATATATATATATATATATATATATATAACACTTAATTAAATCAAATTGGTAAAATAATTAATATTACGTACGCATTCAACAACGCTTTGAATTTTGTGTTGCGAGGCGGGCTTTGAGGTTTTTGTAATGAGTCGAAGACGTGCACAGTGTTCGTTAAAGGACATATGACCAAAAGTATCCAATGCAAACTACAAACACAAATTTAAAATCAACAAATTAGAGATTAGGTGACTTTAAAAATCCAAAGATAAGTTCAATTTCAAAAATAAAACTTACTCTTCCACATATGGAGCCAGAATGAACGTGTGTTTAGATATAAGGGAATTAATTAAAGCAGTCTCAATGTATTCTCATTATCAAATTAAACTAAACTAATATTTTTCCTATTAGCAATATTCAAAAAGACTACTGCGACATCCAAGAATACTAAACTAAACAAAACCAAGTCATTAGAATAATCTACTACTAAAATTGTAATCCACACTTAAATCCTTATTATCACATAACTCACTAGTAACACATTTTTCATAAGTTTATCAATTAAGAACTCGTCAAATTATACTCATATAAATTTTCATGATTCATCAACATTTAGGATTTAGCACATGATAATAAGAATATGCAAATGGATATATGTCAATGAAATTAATTTTATATAAACAAGAGCATAAAGAGTAAGGAAAAGCAAAAAAGAATCAAGAAGGATTTACCTTCTGTTTGACAGCAGCAAGAAACGAACACAGTACAAACGAACATAGTACAAGCAAAAGCAAAACAGTACATATCATTTGCAAATAACAATTCAAACAAAAATTCACTACATTACTAAATTACATGTTAAACAATAAAGATATGAACTTGAAAATTAGTAAAATAAATATAATTACCTTGATTTCGTGGGTTATGTTATCTACAACGAAAAACAGAGAAACAAAATTAGTATATACACAAATGGTTGCCATAATTTTTGAGTTTTTTCATGAATATCTTGCAAAACATAAATGCTTAACAAATTAAAAGGAGAAAAGATACCTTAATGTCATGGGTTTTGAAGATGAACAAGACCCAAGTATTAAATTTCGTGGGTTTATGAACCAAGAAGATGAAGAACTGTTAAGAAACTGTTAACACACAGAACAATGAAGAAGAGTTTGCAGATGAAGATGAAGAACTTTAAACATGAAGATGAAGATGAAGAAGAGCAACGAAGCAGATGAAGATGAAGCGTTTTTTCAATGGGTTTGAGAGAACAAAGCAAAGTGTATAGTGTACGTTGTAGAAGAGTTTTGTGAAAAAAGAAATGGCGGGTTCGTTTTTATGCTACTGTATATGCTATGTGTAAATTTTATTTCCAAAGGCTATTTGCTGCGATCTAGGGCATCAACCGCAGCAATTAATGCTCCTCATGTGTATTTTCATTTATTGTAACGTTATTTGCTGCGGGCCCCCTTGACAACCGCAGCAATTAAGCTATTGTGTAAGGGTTATTTGCTGCGGTCCCTTGCAAAACCGCAGCAATTATTTGTTTTTTTTTTCAATTCTTTTTCCTATTTATTGCTGCGAATATACAAAAACCGCAGCAAACGATAAGCAGCAAATACGTTTTTTTCCACTAGTGTGTGTTTGTGGGAAGAAGAAGAAGTGTTATTTTAAGGTTCATGCTATGAATTTGAAAGATGAGAAGACACTTCAAATAAGGACTTATTTTCCCGAGCACACTTGTGGTCACCAACACCAAAATAACAAAGTCACTGCTTTGTATTTAGCTGAGAAATACATAGAGGATTGGAGGGAAAATCCAAATTGGGAAATAAAGGCATTTAAGAAACGGGTTAACAGGGAGTTAGGTTGTGAAGTGAAGTATTCTAAGTGTTATATGGCTAAAAGAATTGCAAAGAAAATGATAGTTGGTTATGCTAGTGAAGAGTACAACAGGGTGTGGGATTATGCGGAAGCAATAAGGAGGTTTAATCCAGGGAGCACTGCAATCGTGAAATGCATTGGAATAGACGCACCTCCACCCTTGTTCCAAAGGATGTATATATGCTTGCCAGCATGTAAGGAGGGTTTTGTTGCTGGCTGTAGGCCTATTATAGGTGTTGATGGGGCACATTTGAAGGGACAATTCCCTGGGGTTTTGTTGATTGCTGTAGGTAAGGATGGGAACAATAACATCTTCCCCGTTGCATGGGCTGTGGTCGAAATAGAAAACGTAGAAACTTGGACTTGGTTTCTATATCTCCTTGTAGAAGACCTAAGGTCGGTTAGTCCATCGAGTAGTTGGGTACAACCAGGATGTGAAGATTTCACCTTCATGAGCGATAGGCAAAAGGTATGAACGTAATTACTTGTTAACACATATCTTGTTTCAATTGTAAGTAATGTTATAACCCTAATACTAATTTGTGGACAATGTAGGATTTGGTTGAAGCTTTGAACTCAGTGATTCCTGAAGCTGAAATTAGGTTCTGCTGTAGGCATATATGGGCTAACTTCAAGATCAAGTTCCCTGGAGAGTTGTTCAAACATCACTTTTGGAAAGCAGCAAGAGCTTACAACAAGATATGGAATCAAGTATACAATTAAATATTTGAATGTAATGTCGAACTAATTAGTAATAATTTACTTTTTACAGTTTCATTTTGATAGAGAAATGAATGAAATAAAGAATATTTCTGTTGAAGCATATGAATATCTAGCTGCTATTCCTGCTAAACACTGGTCTAGGCATGCTTTTTCTAGTAGGAGTAAGTCTGGGATGTTGTTAAATAATTTTTGTGAGTCATTCAATAATGTGTTAGTAGAAGCAAGGGAGAAGCCTATAATTTCTCTTATGGAGTGGATTAGGAGATATGTAATGCAAAGAAGTGCAGCCAAAAGAGAAGGGCTGAGTAACTTTAAAGGTGTGTTGATGCCAGCTATCACAAAAATGATTGAAAAAAATGCAAAGGAAATATATGCTTTAAGGGTAATCTTAGTGGATGTGTCTGAGTTTGAGGTGGATGATGATGAAGAATCTTACGTTGTAAACTTGACCAACAAGACTTGCCTTTGTGGAAGCTGGAATCTTATTGGGATCCCTTGTAAACATGCCATGGCTTGTATTGCTCTTAGAAAATTAGATGCCAGCGAATTTTTCCATGAGGCGTATCTTGTAGAAATGTATGCAAAGACGTATGCTCCAAAGTTTTATGGTATGCCAAGACACAAAATGTGGCCGACAACCACTTTAGCCAAACCACTTTAGCCAAACCACTACCTCCACCATTTCAAAAAATGCCTGGAAGGCCTAAAATGAGGAAAAGAAAGAAGGAAGCTGAGGAAGGTAAAGGAGGTAAGAAGCATGTAAGTGCTGTTCGAGAATTCAAGCAACGGAGACGTGGTAATTGTGGTGCCCTAGGTCACTACAAAAAAGGCTGCAAGAATCCACCCAAACCACCACCAACAAAGATCAAGTCAAAGGGTGGAAGGCCTAAAATGGGATCTTCTTCTACTCAACAGTCCACACCAAATGATGTGCCTTGCTCCAGTAGTGAATAACAAATGCAAAGTGCAACAACTGCATCTACTTCATAAGTTGTATAAGTAAATTAATGTTGAATGTAATGTGTTAATTTAATGTAAGACATATATTAGTATAAGTATATGAACTGAGAATGTATTGTGTTGAACTACATGTAAGTAAATCAGTACATGAAACTGAGAATGTATTATGTTTCATTAATTAAGTAAATTTGTTAATTGCAGCTCTATAAGTACATCTGATCTGTTGTTTAAGATCAGTGTTTGAATCAGTGCCTACTAAAGTTGATTGGTATTGAAAATCATTTTTATATTAGTTATGAGTATGTGTTGAAGTTGATTGGTTATGTGCATTGTGTTGTGCAGCATGTAGTTGCTGTATATAAGCAAATGAACCATCTGTTTGAATCAGTGTTGATATGGTTATTGAACTTGATTAATTCTGAAAATTTGATCTGTTGTTTAAGATCAGTGTTTGAATCAGTACCTACTAAAGTTGTATGCTGTATGTTGTATGGGTTAAGTTCAAATGAACCAAGCAATATGTACATTGCTGTATGCAGTAGTATATAAATTGCTGTATGCACCTAAGCCATCTAATGTACATTGCTGTGTTCAAATGAGCCATCTGATTTCCAACACCTACATAAAACAAAAGAATTCAGTTAGTGTTAATTAAGTGCTGCAAATCAGTGCTGAAACAAATCGGTGCTGAAACAAATCAGTGCTTTGAAAACAAATCAGTGTTCCAAGCAGTAGACAAACACAACAAATACGTTTTAAGTTTGGGTGCTGCAAATCAGTGTTGAAAAACAAATGTGTTCTAAATGAGTAAGTTTGGGTGCTGCAAAACATTGATTAATACAACCATCTGATTTCTATACATAAACAGAAAGCAAACACAAGTGTATTTACAATACCTGCAAAGAAATTAAATGGAAAAAATAAAAACTTAATTCATTCATTCATCATGATCATGTTACAATACCCAAATCACTGTTACAATTATTCTTAAATAGGTCATAAACTTCAATTACTAGCCTTGATTAATACAAGAAACACCAACAAAAAACAAAAGAAAAACCCTAATACAAAGCTTGTAATCTGATTTCCATGCTTCCTCTCATTCATCCACTTCTTCTTAATCCTTTAAATTTTTGAAATTGCTTGTTCCTTTTCATGTTCCAAGCAACAAACTCTTGATGTCAAAATCTTGATTTCGGTTGCTAATTGTCGCTTCTCCTCCACAAGTTTGTTAGTGACTTCTCTTCGCCAAACAGTCATTTCAGGTTCACCAACCCATTTAAACTTTTTGCATCCCCTCCAATTTGTATCAGGATCATAAAAAACGCAAGTCTTAAACCTTCTTCCTGGATTTTCCTTGGTCCATGAAACCCTCCTTGCAAAGGGAACTCCACACCCACATTTTTCAGGTATCGAATTTTCGGTAGAAGAAGAAGAAGACATTACTAATTAATTGGAAAAAATTGGTTCTTTGAATGATTTAGGGATTGGAAATCAAGGAGAAAGAAAGAAGGGAGAAATAGCAATGAAGATGAATGATTTAGGGATTTTCGAATGAAGAAGGAACAACAAGTATTTTCTTCGAATGATTTAGGGATTCAAAACAGACTAAAATGAAGAAGAAGCAAGTGTTTTATAAGGTCACATGACTGTCACGTGATAGTCAACGGTTAACTTAAACGGTCAAACGGTAAAAACCGTTATAAGGTAGTGTTTTGCAAAGAAATGTATTTTATAAGGTAGTTTTTTGCAAAAAATTTTAGATGAGGTAATATTTTGCAAACAGGGGTATAGAATAGGTAATTTGTTATAATTTTCTCTATAAAAATTGAGCAAATAATATTTATCATTCAATAATTACACAAACTACAATAATTAAATTTGGATAAGAAAAAAAATGTGTGGTGGGGTATATATAAGTAGGAGAGAGAAAGTGAAAAGAAGATGAAAGAGTATACCCTTAAATATTAGACAAATTAAAGGAATAGAATTAGGAAGAAACTTTAATGAAAAATAATGTGGAAGAAAAAGAAAATAATAAAATTGTGAAGAGGATATATTCCATTGTTCATGCTCTAACAATACAATAGTGTTGAGCTCCTCCAATGCATCTTCTATTAGTAAGCAAGCTGCATCAGTCACCGGCGCTTTTTCCCGTGTCTCAATTTCCTTCATACATTCTCAATTTCTCATCCTCTTCACTCTTCACCTTACGTTCTTGCAATTTGAAGCTAGTTTCAGCATTTCCTATTAATTCTAATTCAAGGTAAGTTTTTTGCCCTTCAATCTAAATCTTTATGCCAAATTCATCATTTTTTTGTGAATAATTTTAAGGACCATAGTTTGATGACAGAATTCTGATTTCTGCCCATTCTCTCTTCTCCCTTAAACCCTAAAACCCCAAAACTTACCCAGCCACCGCCGCCGCCCTGCCATTCAAGTTGCCCGGCCCGGTCACCGACGCCGTCCCGCCAATCCAGTTGTCTGCCGCCAACCTCTACGGTGCTCCTCAGAATTTTGAAGAAAACTTTATTAAATCTGTTATATTTTTTTTCTGTTTTACTTTTTCTCCCTTTTCTAAATTTTGCCTAAATCTATACTATCATTTTTCATCTCTATGCATTATTTTCTTTATACTTCTATAATATAATTCGATACTTTTATAAAATAATTCATATCTTTTATTTGAGGTTATTTTTTTTAGTTTTTTAATTTTTTTTGGTTGAAACTTGAAATTATTGGATTTTTTGGTTGAATTACACAAATTGTGGGATGAAATTGACAAGGAAAGGTGAAATTTTTATGATTAGTTCATAAAAGGTGTGATGATTAGTGCCATTTTCTTGTTGTAATGGGTCAAGGAAATAAGATGATGAAAATATCCCCATGCTCATAGTTATAATCAACTAAGCACTTGTTGAATGTTAATTCCATGGATATGAAAGCTCAAGCATCAAGCTCATAATCTAGTAGTAAATTCGGCGCGACATGAGCAATTTTGGTTTGGTATTTCAAGTATGAAAATCGTGACTTGAATTTTGTTTTCGACATAATTTGAAATGTGGATTGATTTTGCTATGGCTAATTATGTGTTATGTTTTTGTTGGTGCCCGTAAGAGAACCCTGGATGCGCCACTGGACAGAATTACATCTTTACAACTTACTCTCTCTGGGTTCTCAATACTGATTGAAAGCTGTTTGTTGTGTTGGTAGTTTTCAGTTTCAATTGAAGAAAGAAAAACAAATTGGGACATTACTGAACTCAATGGACTCAAAGACGCCGCCTTGTCATCCTACTTATGACTTGAAGGGTGTCATCAAGCTTGCTCTTTCTGAAGATTCTGCTAATATAGGTCCATTATCCTATTTTTCTTCTACGTTTCATCTTTGTAATTCATAATATTAGTAATATTTGTCCAGTTTTTGTTTTCTCTAGGGGTATGGATAGCACTCATAGATGTCGAAATGTGGAATACAACAATTGTTAAACATTTATAACCCATAAATATATTTATATCATATTATATGAATCAATAAAGTGAGTTAACAAATTAACAACCTTTGTTGTTTGACTTGTACGACAATGTAGGGATTACTTTCTATAAATTACTATCGACTTATAGATTGGTATCAGTTTTGGTATCTCTAATTAGTCCACTTTCATCTATTTCAATGGTGTTCAAGCACCGGGAAAACAATGAAAAAACATACTACTTTTCTTTTTGTATTTTCTTTTAGCCGGTTTTCTATTACTGACTATCAGACTTATTTATAATAAAAGGTCAAAACCTTAATTGAAAAACAGTTTTTCAAATAAACTCTAATATTTGATTATTAAGGGTGATTGAGTACGTTCACTTTGATATTGTTAACCTAGTCAAAACTGATCTTTCATCTATTTTGTGTGACATCATAGGATTATACATTTATCTTTATTTGGTCTAATCTAATTAGCCTGAAAATGTACATTATTCTCTATCAAGCAACGTCCGCTTATTAAATGTACAACATATATTTCTATATTAATTTTATATGTATTTAATATCAGTTGTTGGATTAACCACATACATAATCCTTCAATCTCCAACTTGTCCGTACACAAGATGACAATACTAGAATTCCCTAAGTCTTAGAACATTAGATTTTTCCATTATAGTGTACCACTCCTTGTGATCCTAAAATGTAACCATAAAATCGTTTTTTTGCTCTCTTTGAGTTCAAACTAATCTTATCTAAGTTACAAATTAGCCTAGAACACATGACCATACTTTAATTCTTAGTTTTCACTCGCAAGTGGCCATATATCAATTCTATCAAAATAGAATGACTTATTCAAGCTTGTAATTTAACTACTCAAATTGAGACATGATTTTTGACCTAATAAATGTCTTTATAAGCATAGTATACGACAACACTTGACAAAGTTAAAGTCAGAAAAATTCAACAATGTAGCAAAAGGTTACTCATGTCTAAGGAATCCATTAAACGCATATGAGAATCATTGTCTAATATATCCAATATATATAGCATTGAATAAATACCTTCATGTTTCCATATTGTAAGGAACTACAGTATCAACAATATGCACTAGTCATTAATTACTTAGTCCTACTCTTGGGATAAACTAGGGACTATGATAAACTATGATTTTGGTTCACCTTGGGTGGTTTCAATTCTCAGAACGTTTCTGATACCCATTCAAAAGCATATCATAACATAATAATATATGATACTAGACTAAGATTAAATATAATAATATATTATTGATAACAAATATAAACGTGTTTACAGTTGAATAACAAAAAGAAACAATTCTCCTTCATGTCTAATCCCCATAGACCTATTATGACGCTCATGCTTAGGCTGTAGTAATGGTTTGCAATATTATCATCAGTTTGAAGTATGAACTTTGCAGATTATTACATCTCCTACAACAACAATTTCTCTAATAAGATGAAACTTCTAAATACATATTTGAAGTTTTTGTGTGATCTTGTTTCCTCACAATTAGCCATAGCACCGGTACTATCACAATAGAAGTTCATTTCATGCTCTATGCTAGTAACAACTCCAAGTTCAATGAACTTACGAATTGACACAGCCTCCTATGCACCATCTCATGCAGCTATGTACTCTGCTTGTGTGCTTTGAACTCTTCCAACTCGCCACTCCTCCATTTAAACTAAAGCTGAAACCCGATTACGATCAAGAATCGTATTTGTTTGTTTTGCAGATGTCCAATGAACCTCTCTAGGGTTCGCTTGGTATTTGCTACACATGCAAAAAGCAAGTGCGGTATTTGGTCGAGTACAAATCATTGCATATATGATTGACCCTATTGTAGAGGCATAAGGTATTTTACTTATCTGCTCAACTTCTTTAGTGTCGAGTAGACACTAAGTCTTGGTAAGCGATAAGCTATGTTGCGTTGGAATGAAACCTTTATTAGAGTTTTCCATGTTGAACTTTGCAAGAATCTTATTCAAATAAACTTGCTGACTATGTATAATAATTCTTTTGGATCTATCTCTATAGATCTTGATCCGAAGAATGTACTCGACCTCTCCCAAATCTCTCATAGAGGAACAAGTTTTAAGTCAATCATTGACCGACTTGAGCACTGGAATACTACTTTCTATGAGTAGCACGTCATCAAGTACAATATAAGAAAGGTTATGCTACTCTTGCTCTACTTCTTGTAAATTCAAGATTCCTCTTCGTTTCTAAAAAAATCAAACTTTTTGATTGCCTCAACAAATCAGAGGTTCTAACTCCTTGAAGCTTGTTTAAGATCACGAATTGCCTTTTTAAGCTTTCACAATCTCCCCCGATGATTTGGATCTATAAAACCTTTAGGTAGTTTCATATAAACATCCTCTTTCAAGAATTCATTTAAGAAAGAGGTTTTGATATCCATTTGCCATATTTCATAATCATAAAATACAACAATCGCAAGGAGAATTTGGATGGATTTAAACATTGCCACTAGGAAAAGGGTCTCATCATAGTCAAAGCCATGAACTTTAAACCTTGAGTCATTAGTCTAGCTTTAAAAACACAGATGTTTCCATCCTTATTTGTTTTTGATTTGAAAATATATTTGCATTTAATGGGTTTTACTCCATCAGGCAACTTTGTCAACCATACTTGATCTTCAAATATTGAATCCATCTCCGATTGTCGGGCTCCAAGCCATTTAGAGTCTTTACCCTCTAAAGCTTGTTTGAACGTAGTAGATTCTTGGTGTTCCAGAACTTTAATTTCAAAAAGATTCGTAATCAAGAAATCAATATATTTCTTTAAGGGAACCATAGATCTACTAGTCATTCTCAGGGAAAAAACTAAAGATGATTTTACCTCAAAGGTGGAAATATCGCATGATCTATAACCAAGTGGGATAGTAGGAGGTTGTTACTTGAATTCATTCTTTCCAAAATATTTTCATGTTGGGTCGTCTCTGACAAAGCGTGAACTTCGTCTAGCTGTTGCTTTTCTCGAATTTCTTCGAGAAGTATTTTTCTCCCACTTGTTTTTTTGAACGCAAAAATTTTTTCAAGGAAAACACCATCACGAGCAACAAATACTGTGTTTTTGCTTTGTTTGTAGTAATACCTTTATGCTTCTTTGGGATATCCCACAAATAAACATTTATCTGATTTGAGTTGAAATTTATCCGATTGTAAACGTTTTACATAGGCTTCACAACCTCAAATTTCTAGAAAGGACATTGAAGGAACTTTTCGCATCCATATCTGATATGGTGTCTTTTCAACTATTTAGATGGGAACTCTCTTTAATGAGAATGCAACTATTTTTAGTGCATGACCATGAAAGGAAACAAGTAGTACTGCAATAGGCATCATGCATCGAACCATAGTTAATGAAGTATGATTCCTCCTTTTAGATAAGTACTCGGATGAGCCTATTTTGACAATATGCCACAATATTTTTGGTGTTCATTGAATTCTTGGTTCAAATATTCACCACAACGATCTAATCGAAGGGCTTAATTTTCTTACCAAGTTTGTTTTCAGCTTCATTCTGAAATACTTTGAACTTTTCAAAGGATTCTGATTTTTGTGCATGAGATATACGAATCTATATCGACTCAAATCAGCAGTATAAGTTATGAAATAATGATAACCAACTCCAGCCATGACACTGATTGGGCCACATACATATGTATGTATTAGCCTTAGGAGTTTTTATAACCCTTTTACCATGTCCTGTGAAAGGTGATTTTGTCATCTTATCCATTGGGCAATATTTGCATACACTTAGTGACTCATAGTCATTAGTTAAGAGGATTTTATCTTTATGGAACTTTTCTATGCATTTAGAATTAATTTGCTCTAAGCGACAATCCTAGAGTTATGTGGGATTATGATCATTTGTCTTACGTCTTTTGCATTCTATGCTATGGATGTGCTTGTCTAAATCTAAGATATATAAACCAATTGACAATTTTCCACTAGCATATAAAATAATATCCTTAAACATTAAGCAATCACCATTGTTAATTATAAAAGAAAAACGTTCTTGATCTAAAACAGGGATCGAGATTATGTTTGTAATTATTCTAGGTATCAAATGAAAATTATTTAAAAAAATAACTAAGTCTGATGGAAAACAAAAATTGAAGATTCCAGCTTCGATAGCTGCTAATTTAGCACAATTCCCAACTCAAAGTGTACCTTCTCCCTTTGCCAGTTTTCTGTTGTTTTTTAGTTCTTGCACATTTTTTATAATGTGAGTACCACATGCGGCATCAAATACCCAAGCAGAAGGAGAAGTTATCATATTAACTTCTAGAACATATATATACCTAAAGTCGAAGTACCCTTTTTCTTTTCTTCTAAGTATTTTAGCAAGTTTCCCTTCCAATGAGATTTAAGTTGGAGTAATTACTTCCGTAATTCCTTTGCTTTTTAGCTTTTGAAGTCTTTCCTTTTTTAAAGTTTGACAATTGTGGTCTTCTTGACCAACAAGACATTCTTGATGAGCTTTTGTCTTCAAGGATGCTCCTCTCATCCTGCACTCCCTTAAAGATGTTAAATCTATCATGCAACGAATCCATGATGATGTTGATGATAAGCTCTTCAGGGCAAGAGAAACCTAGTTTATCAATCCGTTCAAAATATCCAATGATATTGAATACTGCAGTCCAACAAACTGCCCCTTTTTCCCTTGCATTGCAAAATCTTGCAATTGAACTCAAACCTTTCCAACTTAGCATGTTGCTGAAACATTGCTTTCAATTGTTGCATGATGCTATAAGCAAACCTTTTTTGGAATTCCGAATCCATGCATGATAACGTCAAACGTATTATAGGGTTCGAATTATCAATTGACATTTCTTTCGAGTGGCCCGACATTATTAGGAAGCATAGCGAGAAGTGGGGTGTCAAGAATATCTTCTCGCCATGCACATCTAAGAACAATTAAATAAACCTAAACACACAGGAATATTTTAATTGCATGTTTAATTTAACCTTAATTAACAATTGAATTAACATAAACAAACATAGATATAATAATAATGCATACTTTAAAAGCGTAATTAAAATGCAAATAAAATAAATCTGGTGTGGCATATCCTAATTTTAATATAACTATTACATTGGATTATAACAAAATAATTTTTGAGCCTTGATCTCATCCATCTTGTGCCACAATTTTGGATCACTATCACTTTTGTTCACCTTCGTGGAAGACGTATTCTTGAATACATACATAATAACGTAAATTTAGAACTTTAAATAATTTAAATTATATCTAAAATAAACGGTACGTAGGCCGTAAACCACTAAATCCGTACTAGGTTTACAATCATATAAATTATGACATTAATGAATATAATAAATTAAAGCATAAAAAAAAATTCTCCTTTTAATTAATAAACTTAACTCTTAAGGTATCAATTAAAAATTCCTTTAATTAATAACTAAAATATTTTAAGTAATTAATTAGAGAAAAAAAAATCTTATATTGTAACTCTCCCTTAATTAGTAAATTTAACTTATTTAAATTATTAATTAATTTAAGAAGGCAATTATTTTTTTAATTAACTAGCTTAACACTTAAGTCATTAATTAATTAGAAAAGAAAAGAGTTTATTATTTATTTTCTATTAATAATTAAAGTTAGGTTAAAAACACTAAAAACTTGAATTAAGATCGAAAAAAACGGGCTTCAAGCCTCATAAACCCACTTGTCCAACTTTGAAAGTAAAGAGTGAAAAAGAAAAAAATGGGTTAAAACTTTATAGGCTTGTGTGTGGCCATTTTACTCGGTCAAGTCCATTTGTTTTGTACTTCTTTCATGCATGACATAGCTGGCAGCCGTGGATGGTAAAAAAAAAAAGGAAATCGATTATTTAAAACAGCCATAACACCATAGAAAAGGCCACAAAAAACGATTTAAGTTAAAAAAAAAGCTTGTTCAAAATCAATTTGAACGATAAAATGAGAAAAAAAAATCGTTTTTGGGTTTCTTTTATTTTTGACAAAAAAACGAAAGAGATCAAAAAACTTGACACTCAAATTTTGATTTTTTTGGTTTCAATTTATGAGCGAAATACTAAATTATCTCATAATTCATGTTTGGTAAAGATTAATTGTGAAATATCTCAAATTTCATCAAATTAGTTGAATTAGGGAAACTAAATTAGGGTTTATTTCGAAGAGGTTTTTGGGCCTTAATCATTTCAAATTACATTAATTCAACACTTAAATTACTAAATTAATCAATTCAAGCAAGGAGGTCATAGATGTCCAAATGCGGAATACAAGAACAATTGTTAAACGCTTATAACCCATGAAAACATGTATATCATAGTATATGAATCAATAAAGTGAGTTAAGAAATTAACAACCGATGATGCATGACTTGTACGACAATTTAGGGATTCTATATTGCAAAGTACTTATAGTCAAAGATTAGTATCAAATTTGATACCTTTAGCCACTTACATCTAATTCAATGGTGTGCTAGCATTGAGAAAATAATGAAAGAAAAATAACTTTTTTTTCCTTCCAGTCAGTTTTCTATTATTGACGATAAGACCTATTTATAATAGATGGTCCAAATCCTAATTGAAAAACAATTTCAAATAAACCCTAATATTTGACTATTAGTGGTAATTGAGTACTGTCACCTTACTATTATTAATTTGGTGAAAATTGATCTTTTATCTGTTTTGTGTAACCTCTTAGGATTATACATTTAAGTCTATTTGGTCTAATTTTATTGGTCCAAAAACGCACGTTACACTTTAGCAAGCAACGTCCGCATATTAAATGTACAACTTATATTTCTATATTAATGCTATACATATTTAATATGTATTGTTAGATTGACCACAGACATAACCCTTTAGTATGTATTGTGTTGCTATGTAGGTCTGCATTCACTTCCAATTTTAGTAGTGAACCCTTTTTCGTAGTGGTGAATAATACGGGATGGGCCGATTACTCTTTGTCCGCGTGTGCTGCCATTTTCTTTGTCATGTGTTACACATCAATTTTTACATGGATGTGGGCCTTGGCCTATATTCCTCTGGTTTTTTCGGTTCATATACTGAACATTGGGAAAAGGTTGTGTGAATTGGAAAAAATAGAAAAAGGGGGATGCACAAATATGAGAATAATGATTTTAGTGTAGTAAATGACTGGATATGTATTCACTAAGATTGTGGAGAATGGAGGAGAGTTGTTGAGTATTTCTTAAAAGTTTTGTTCAGAGGGTCTATGATAATGGGTATTCATCAGGAATTTTTCATCCAGGACAGATGCTTATGAGGTTCTTGCTTTGTGTCGATGGTAAAGTCCAAATGAAGTTGTGTATTTCAGCCTTTTGCAAGATTAGTGCTTTTTTTTGTATTTTATGATATGAAAATCGGGAACTGAAATGTGATTACCTTCATTGATTGTTGAATTTAACGATAGAAATAGTTTATTGGTCTGTGTTTCACTAATTGGAATCTTAATGATGGGGACTTCGCAAGGCCCTTGTCAAGAGTCTAGATGACATCGTCTATTATATGTAGCTAACTATTATTATTCAACATGCTAAGTTACAATTAATAATGTCTGCTGGATCAGTTTAGAAGTGTCCAACATAGAATTCATGACTACACAAGCTTATGATTACTCTTAGCACCGGTGAATGGAAGAGTTCAAAACTTATGCCAGTTCAAATATTGTTCCTTGAGTTGCAGGGGATGTGACATCTATGGCCACTATTCCAGCAGAAATGGAAGTGGAAGCCCAGTTTTTAACGAAAGAGGATGGCATTGTTGCAGGTATTACCCTCGCTGAAATGATATTCCATGAAGTGGATCCTTCCTTAAAGGTTTGTTGCATCAACTACATTCTTTTGACATAGTTTTGGTTGTTTCAATACTTTGCACCTTAAAACGTTGACATTATTCTATCAGGTGGAATGGTACCAGAAGGATGGGGATCATGTTCATAAAGGACTGAGTTTAGGGAAAGTATATGGTAATGCATTGGAGAATACTCTTTTGACTAGTGTTTGTTATTGATAGGATTTTCATAGTTTCTTGTTCAGTAATTGCAATTCATTTATGCAGGAAGAGCGCATAGTATTGTAGTTGCTGAAAGAGTGGCTCTAAATTTCATGCAACGGATGAGTGGAATTGCTACACTCACAAAGGTATATGTTATTACAATGACTTCTGCCAATCGCTCTCTGTGAAATTTGTAAATCGTCCCTTGTTGATGCATGTACAATGACAAGGGACTCGAGTAAAATTGATCATATACAAGCTTGTTCATTATTGCCACATGTTGACTTTTGAGTAGATAGAGCTTTGATTTTCAGTTGAACTTGTTTTAACTTTAGAACTTGAATGAATTTAATCTGGTTTACTTGCAATCTTATACTTGAAGATAATCATGTTAATTATCTATTGTAATGGGTTAATAGATGTTTTCAACAAACACCAAGAAATAACTTGGAAAGAAAATTTAAATTGTGATAGTACTTTGATATGTACTCCGTGAAATCACACATGACTATTTCATTCCTATTTATACCTTTTATACAGATTTTTGGTGAAATTATGTGGGATCAGCTGTTTGAAATGAACTCACAAACATAGTGGATGTCTGATGGATTATTGTTTTCGATGGATTTCATTCACATTTTATGCTGGATCCTGTTTTACAAAGATCATGGTAGCTCGAGGAAAAAAGCTTGGTCAATAAGCATAGTTCTGCATTTCTTTTTTTATTGGCAATTAAAATGAAAATTATATTAATCACCTGAAGGGAAATAAATACAAGCCAAACAAGACAAGAAATCTACAATAAATCATCACATCCCAAACAAAACTGCATCTGAATAGAGGATTGGCACACCCTCTAGGAAGGGTTTCTAAAACCCACTCTTCATATGCAAGGCAGTGCAGAAACAAAGAAAAATTTTATTCGATACATAAACAAAACTGGAAATAAAGGTCACACAGACCATAGAGAAGCATAAGACAAACTTGAGAAACGTTGCAGCTCACTTAAGAATCCAACAATAGACTGGAGCTAATTCTAGCAGGACCTCTGGAAGCCAGTGTGAATAACAGATTTCTATAGGCTTGAATACCGGAAGCAGTACCTGCATTGATCATTATAAGCATCTTTGCCTCCAAATTTTGTACATAGCTTTGGACTAGGGAGCAACAAAATCCGTATGTTCAATACTTTTCATCCCACTGAATATACTGATTCTGGACATAACAAGGATTTTATCCTTCCAATCAGTAGACTTTGAGTACCTACCGAACAAATGGAACAGTTTACCTTGATGGATTGATTAAACCCACAATGAAGGAAAAGACGATGAGACTCTGAGAAAATAGGACATGCAGGAGCAGTTTGGATGCCCTATTTCGACAACCTATCCCAAGTTGATACTGTCCCTTGGACAAGCAGCCAAACCAATAACACACAATTTAGGATGATCACCAAGACAATGTTTTAAGCTTTATCAATCTGAAATATATTGTTAAACTGAGACCAGCCTCCCTATGTTGATTTCAGTTCTGGTTAAATTTCCAGAGCGTTCAGGAAGCAGCCATGGGAAGCTTCATGTCCATAATCTGATGATTTTCAATATAATAACCCTGTACTCACAATATCAAAAGTCCTTGATATTCAACCGCCCAAACATAGTAGTGCATTTCTGTTTTGGGCAAAAGACTGTATAAAGTTGTTGAAAGTTATCGAATGATTATAGTTACAATAGTAAAATTTTGTTTAGCTTGCATATGCTTCATGATTAATTTCTTTGAAATAGAATATGGTATCAAATTCATGCTACTCATCAATACCGTTAGGCATGTTTATGCACAAAATGTAATTGATGTGTTGTGGAGTGTTAGGTGTTTAACTTTTTAAGATTAACTTTCTGAAGATAATAGTGTGCAAAGTAGTTTTAGGATATCACTTTTTTTTGCAATGCTGGTGTATGCTAGAAAAGCTGAATTTCATTCATCTTTAGGAAATGGCTGATGCTGCATATCCTGCTACTATCTTGGAGACAAGAAAGACAGCTCCAGGTTTACGCTTGGTGGATAAGTGGGCGGTGTATATCTTCTCCTTCATGTTCCATTTGACAATATAACGGGTAAGCCATATTTTGACCTACACTTGTGTTTATTTTGCTCTTAGGTTCTGATTGGTGGAGGGAGGAATCACAGGCTTGGTTTATTTGACATGGTGTTGATCAAAGATAATCATGTATCAATAGCAGGAGGAATCACAAAAGCCCTGAAATCTACAGACGATTATTTGGTGCAGAACAATCTCGTAATGGAGGTTGAGGTAGTATTTTTTTTACAATTATCATTACCTTGTTTAACTCCTTCTCTTGTGCTGTTACAGTATACAAAATATAGCAAGTTACACACACTCTTTTAATGTCTCTATGAGGCTAATAGCTGTTATTTGTAACTAGGAAGTTGTAAATTTGTGACTTGAATATGCTGTCACCTGTTTTCACTTATTTTTTAACAGGTAGAGACCAGAACCCTGGAGGAAGTTAAGGAGGTATTAGAGTATGCATCCCAGAATAAGACTTCCCTGACGCGGATAATGTTGGATAACATGGTAATCCCCAAACCTAATGGAGGTGTTGATGTTTCCATGCTGAAAAAAGCTGTCAGAATGATTGACGGTAGATTTGAGACTGAGGTAACTAGTAATCTACTATCATAAAGTTTGCTTAAACCTTGAATGTGGGGATTATTTATGTGCGATGTGACACTAATATCTTTTTAAACTTTCATATGAATGTGGGGAATTAAGAATCATGTACACTTATATAGGGTCCAGGAATTGTAATGCTACTGTTAATTAGTCCTGAAATTAATGAAAAAGAAACTGTACAGACGACTTTTTATACATGTAATAGAATGAACCATTTACTTTCAAAAACAAAAACATGAATGGAGCAGCAAAGTTCATGTGTGCAAACTGCAAAAGGAGATAAATACTAGTTTGAGATAGTCACTATAATCAACAGAGATCCTGTTTGATTACTATTCTAAACCCCCCCCCCCCCCCCCCCCCCCCCCCCTACTCCTTTCCATCCCACCCCTTTTGCAATTAGCTTTTTGTCCTTAGGTAGACCTTCTCATACTCTAAAAATACTTGTGCAATGTGCATCAGGATGTGAAATTGTGCATTTTGTAATCTTGCCATGTGCAATATTATAAATTGAGCTGTAGAAATACGATGAAATTTCATTTTGTTATTTTGATGGAAATTCTCAGTAATTAGCTGTTAAGGATATTCTCACATAGTAAACTTAAAATTAAGTGGCTTTTGGATACTGCTTTTGCTTTGTTATTCAAATCAAAGTAAGGCTTGTGTATGACAAATGAGTTCTTCCCTTTTCTTTTTTAAATAATTCTGAGTCCTTTTTCCTTTGAACTTATGTTGTAAATCTCACGCCCATGTGCCAGAGTATTCTAAAAATTCACTATTTATGCTAAATTCGTTAATTCTTATCGTCAATAAGACAATAATGTGTCTGGCGTGCTGTGAGAAGGGTGGAAAGCATCACGATCGATGGAAAGAGAAGTCGCGGTAGGTCTAAGAAAACGTAGGAGGAGCAACTTAGGACTAACATGAATGAGTTGCACCTCTCTGAGGATCTAACTAGATATAAAACTAGTTGTTAACGACATATTTGTGTCTAGACCTTGTTGAGTTACCTAAACCTACACCTATGTGACATATGCCTTTTTTATTGTTCTTGCCTTTATGATTGTGTTCATGTTTCTTAGGTCATGTTATTAGCCTTAGGCACTGTTCAATTCACCTTGAAAAATAAGTAATTCGTAAAAATAAGTCTAAACTAGTAAAAGTCAGTTTTAATGGGCAAAATTAGTTAAAATCAGTAAAAATCAGTTACGATAAGTAAAAATTAATTTTATTCAGTATAACTCGGCTAAATTTTATTACTAAAAATCAATTAAAATCAATGAAAATCAGTTTCAGTTGGTAACTTAGCTTCAATTAGTATATATCATTTACAATCCGTAAAAATTAATTTTGATCACTATAAATTAGTATCAATTCAGGTGAACTAAACATGGCCTTAATTTCTTTCTTGCACAGCGTGCCTTTTTTTTTTTTTTTTTTTTTTGTCTTGGTTTGCTTTGCTTTCCTTTGTTAGTCTTTCGCGAACCAAGGGACTCTTTAGTGTCTTTCATCCCTCTCCAAACCCTGATCATAGTTTCTATGAGCAGGACATACTGGGTATGAGGATGATGATGATGCGTCTGGCGTGCCAGTTAAACCTTTAACTCTCCTAGATTAATGATCCATTGAATATATTCTCTAGAGTTGCATGTCTAACTCTAACCTTTAAACTTTACCCACCAGCCCCCATGCACACACAAAAAAACCGGTCATGCTGAGAAGCCACTTGGCCTTGGAGTTACAGAATCAAGACAATCAGAAAAAAAAATTGTAATAAGGGTATGGCTGAGTATATTTAGGCCTCCAAACCACGGTCTATGTGGGAGCCACTTAAGCCATTTTTGAAGCTTTGAGATGTTGATGTTGTATATTAGTATGCATTACAAGAACTGGATTTTGCGCTGCTATTGGGTGTTGCTGTGTTGCTAAAACTATTTCAAATATTAATTATGTGAACCGGAAAATAATTCCAAATCTACAAGTATGTGTTTTGTGTTGACAGGTTTCATCTGTGGACAGAGTATCTTGTTTAACTGATAATTAGTTAACCACAAACCAGATACCTTGTTTAACTCATGATGTCCTAACTCCTCATTGCATTTGTAGAATAAAATCTTTTATTATTCTCATTGTAATAGGCATCTGGAAATGTGACTCTTGACACCGTGCACCAAATCGGACAAACTGGAGTGACCTATATATCTAGGTAAGAAAACAACCTTGTGATAGCAATTAATGTTTCTCTGTTACTAATTGGATTTGTGTCTCATCGTTCTGGGTTTGCTGTTTTTGTTTGGTCCTAGAAGCATTCTTGTTGAGCATGGTAGATAGCTATACAACATTTAATTACATAAGTACCAATAAATTGACTCCCACCTATAAGGGCTTGGGGAATCAGAATACCCTTTTTAATGAAAAACTTGTTTCTGATTGAGCATTTATAGCAAACATCATATGCAATTTCACATAACTTAGCAGTGCATAATTTTAAACTAAAGACATAAATCTTTGGCTCCATCTAGAATGGACAAAGTGATTGCAATTTATGACAATTAAAGGATTTTGCTGCTACATTGAATCTTTCATAAACTTTTCCTTCTTGTCTTGATCTGCTCTGGTCTTGTTTGTCTTTTGCATTCTGTGTTGCGCAGTGGTGCCTTGACGCATTCGGTGAAAGCACTTGACATCTCCCTGAAGATTGATACTGAGCTTGCTCTCGAAGTTGGGAGGCGTACAAATCGTGCCTGATGGTTGTGGCCTTGTGAACTGGAATGTAGTGAAGCTCGCTTTTACGGCGTACCCTTGTTGATTGACAATTCTTAGAAACTTTATAGTTTCCGCAAATAATTCTCATGAATGGTGAGAGCAGAGAGCAGAGAGCAGAGAGCAGAGAGCAGAGTGTTCTTGTTTTACTGTATACCCTTGGCCTTGATTATACTACAGCTGCTGTTTCAGATTCAGGTCCTTGTATATCTCTTCAATGCATCATAATATTGCTATATCCTTGCAGTATGGCTTAATGTAAAATGTTAAATGTTTTGTGATACTCCCTTGATATGTCTTATGTTTTAAGTTTTTCATTTGTAGTGTTTTTAAGAATTCTGATACACTATCTATATAATTTAGCTACGTTTGCTTTTGCCACGGAGCTTAAGATATTGTCTATGTGGATTAAAGTAGTAAGATATTTAAATTCTAGAAAAAGAATATTATAGAGTAAATGGTGTGGTGTCACCCCCAAAAATCAAGAGAGAAAATTCATGGAAGTGAATTAAAATATAAAAATAGAACAAATTAAGTGCAACAAAGGTTTTACTATCATCATAAGCATTAAATAAGCTCTAATCATATAAAACGCTATACAATTGAATTTGCATCTATTGATAGAGGTATAAATATTAATTGTTGAATTGCTCATCATATTTGAACTACAAAGCCCATTCTCCTTCATCCTTAAGTGGTATTTTTATCGCTCTATTGAAATTTTAGGCAAAATGAAATGGGACCTTTAGATTGAATAAACTTTAGATTGAATAAGAGGGAGTAGAAT
>NC_080048.1:12971140-12978640 GCF_026212465.1 Amaranthus tricolor
TACCAAAGCAAATAAAAATTATGTCGAACGCATATGGACTAAGAAATGTGATTCAAGTATTGTCGACAAGGAACCCAAGGATGACTGGGTTCCTGAACCTAACCATTAATTTGCTTTGTAGGTTCAAGTGAGGGGGAACAACTCATGGTATCTCAACAGTGGGTATTCCAAGCACATGACGGGTGACAAATCTGAATTTCTCTCACTTGAAGCCTATGATGGGGGAACAGTAACCTTCGGTGACAATATGAAGGGTGAGATAATTGCCAAAGGAAAGGTTGGAAGGTCAAGTTCCCATGCCATTGACAATGTATTTTTAGTCGAGAATTTAAAACACAATTTGCTAAGTATTTCTCAATTTTGTGACAAAGGTAACTCTGTTAAGTTTACTTCTGAACGATGCATAATTACTAGGAACGACACAGGAGATACTATTCTCTAGGGAATCAGGAAAGGGAACACTTATGCAGTGGACCTGGACACTGTTCCCAAAACCAGTCTAACATGTTTAAGTGTCATAGAAGAAGACCCACTACTTTGGCATAAGCGTCTAGGTCATGCTAGTTTTACATTGATTAATACACTAAGATCAAGAGACTTAGTTAGAGGACTACCATCTATAAAATTTCTTAAGGAAGAAATTTGTGATCCTTGTGCCAAAGGAAAACAAGTGAGGTCATCTTTTAAATCAAAGAATTTTGTGACTACCACTAGACCGTTAGAATTAATTCATATGGATCTATGTGGACCTATGAGAAAACAAAGCCGTAGTGGAAAAAGGTATGTGTTTGTCATTGTTGATGATTATATTAGATTCACTTGGACCTTATTTTTAATAAGCAAAGATGAAGCTTTTGATGAGTTTGTTTCCTTTGCTAATAAAATACAAAAATCTACCAATAATCAAATTGTTCACATAAGGTCTGATCATGGCAAAGAATTTGAAAATTCAAACGTTATGAATTATTGCAATAAACATGGTATAAATCACAATTTTTCCGCACCTAGAACACCATAACAAAATGGAGTGGTAGAAAGGAAAAATAGGACCTTAGAAGAAATGGCTAGGACCATGTTGATTGCTAGCGGTCTACCTAAAAATTTTTGGGCTGAGGCCGTCAATACTGCATGCTATATTCTTAATCGTGTATTAATAAGACCAATCACTTCAAAAACACCCTATGAATTGCTCAAAGGTGTTAAACCAAATATTTCCTACTTTCGTATATTTGGATGCAAATGTTTTGTACATGTAAATGGAAAACGAAATATAGGCAAATTTGATGAAAGAAGTGATGAAGCAGTATTTCTTGGTTACTCATCACAAAGTAAAGCTTACAGAGTTTACAACAAAAGAACAATGTGTGTAGAAGAATCAGTTCATATCATTTTTGATGAAACTAACTTTTCAACAAGTGAACAGGATATCAATGATGTTAAAATAGGTCTTGCTCATCTAGAAAACGATGATGAAGAAATAAAAGTGCTAAAATAAGGAACAGCAGGTGAACATGCAATACAAGAAGAAGCTGAAAGAACTGATCAAATTCAGGAACTACCAGAATAGCAGGATCAGCAGACTGTTCCCAATCCAGCTGTTCCCACTGATGAGCAAGATGAACAAGTAGCTGAACAGAATGACAATCAAGTTGCTGAACAAGAACATGCTACTGTTCCCACAAGAGAATTTGTGCCTAAACCTTGGAAATATCAAAGTTATCATCCTCTTGATTTGATTATAAGTGATATAAATAAAGGAACTCAAACAAGATTCCAAATGAGAAACTTTTGTGCACACTTTGCGTTCCTATCATCACTTGAACCAAAAAATCACGAGGAAGCCCTAAAGGATTCCGAATGGGTAGTAGCCATGCAAGATGAATTGAACGAGTTTGAATGAAATAAAGTATGGCACTTGGAACCCAAACCAAAACACAAGAAAGTAATTGGTTTGAAATGGGTATTTCGGAATAAGCTAGATGAGCATGGAATAATTGTGAGAAACAAAGCAAGACTCGTGGTCAAAGGGTACAATCAACAAGAAGGTATTGATTACACCGAGACTTTTGCTCCGGTAGCAAGGTTATAGGCTATTAGAATCTTAATTTCCTTTGCTGCATTCATGAACTTTAAATTATATCAAATGGATGTGAAATGTGCTTTTTTGAATGGCTATCTTGATGAAGAAGTTTTTGTTGAACAACCCCTAGGTTTTGAGAGTACCTCTTGTCCTGATCATGTCTACAAGCTTGACAAAGCCTTATATGGCTTGAAGCAAGCTCCTAGGCAATGGTATGAAAGACTATCAAAGTTTTTGATTTAAAATAACTTTGTTAGAGGAAAAATTGACAAAACCTTATTCTTTAAGAATAAAGGTTATGATATTTTAGTTGTTCAAATTTATGTTGATGATATTATTTTCGGTGCAACTAATGATTTGTTATGTCAAGAATTTTCTAACCTTATGGGCACAGAATTTGAAATGAGCATGATGGGAGAATTAAATTTCTTTCTTGGTTTGCAAATTAAACAAACTGAAAATGGTATTTTTATTCATCAACAAAAATACATAAAAGAACTTCTTAAAAAGTACAGATTAAACAACGCTAAAACCAACAACACACCCATGGCTACAAATATTAGATTAGATGAAGACCCAAATGGAACAAATATAGATCAAACTATGTATAGAGGCATGATTGGCTCTTTATTATATCTAACTGCAAGCAGACCTGATATTGCTTTTAGTGTTGGTTTATGTGCTAGATTTCAGTCCAATCCCAAAGAATCACATCTCACAGCAGTAAAACGGATTTTGAGATACTTGAAGGGAACAGACGACTTGTCCCTATTTTATCCTAAAAGTGATGTCTATGATTTAAAAGGTTTTAGTGATGCAGATTATGCAGGTGATCTAGTTAATAGAAAAAGTACATCAGGTATGGTACAATTTCTTGGCTCATGCTTAGTGTCATGGAGTTCCAAGAAACAAAACACTGTTGCATTATCTACTGCAGAAGCTGAATACGTAGCAGCAGCAGCTTGCTGTTCCCAAATACTTTGGATAAAACAGCATCTAAGAGATTTTGGTATTAAAATTGAATGTGTTCCTATTTATTGTGATAATACCAGTGCCATATGTATTTCTAAAGATCCAGTGCATCATTCACGAGTAAAACACATCCACATTAGGCATCATTTTCTTAAAGATAATGTTGAAAATAAAAATATTGTCGTAAAGCATGTTAACACTAATGAACAAGTTGCAGATATTCTGACCAAACCACTTCCAAGGGAACAATATGAAAAGATGAGATTGGAACTTGGTATGATCAAGATCCACTGAAGTTCGTTGCACACATTTCCCATTAAAGCATCATGAGAATGAAAAGGTCAGGAATCAACCTCAATATCTTGATTGAGTATCAATTATTGAATGGATCAGGTAAACACTTAATAAAGTTTGTACTATGAATGTCTTCTCGTCTGCATATTGTTAATTTGATCAGACCAAAGCAGTATGTTCTTTTTTTTCTTCATATAATACTTCATAATATAATAATTCATAATTTTTATAACTTAATATTATCTTATTTTGTTTTCATTTTTTTTAATTCATATTTCATATCTTTATAATAAATAGTCAACATAAATCAATAAAATGGGAAACGGTTTTCTTCTCTCAAGTAATGAAAATGGCAATAAAGATATGGGACTTAAGGTAACCGTCATTTCAATCATTTAAAAGCCTTCCCTTTACGTCATAACACGCATAAACACTCTTCTTCAAGAAACCGTCCTTCTCCTCTCTCTGAAGCCTTTCAAAAATTCAAAAATGAAAACCCCAAAATCCTCTAAATCCAGCAAGAAAACTCCCAAATCCCGTACACAAAACCAGCCAAAACCACTGAGAGTAGTTCTTCCTCCACCATTACTGGATGCTGCACCACCCACAACCGCAGAAACCACACAAGAATCACCCAAACAATCTACTGAACCTACCGGTTCCAAACGCAAGATCTCATCACCAAAAGGTGGTTCATCTTCCAAAGTAGTCAAACGTTCGAAGCAGAGTGACCCCAATAGTGTTGAAGAAATCTCAAAGGAAATGTCTGTTGGTTTCGGACTAGACAAATACTGGTATGACTCTGTCCATTTCCCTCAACTGCATGACATCCTGCAACATCAAGAATGGGAAGTTTTGATGTCAAAGTTTAGTTGCAATTCCATTTTTCCAAATATTATGCGAGAATTTATTTCAAATTTCTCAAATGATTGTGGAGTATGTTCTAGTACTGTCAAGAACATTAAAATAGAATTTAATAGTGCATTGCTGGGGGAATGGTTCAATGTTCCAAATGGTGGGTTTGATACTTACTGTGTTGGTTCAAAAATAGTATTTTCTGGGATAAATGAAAAAACGATTTAAAAATTTTTAGGAGTTGAAAGAAAAGGGAAAATTAGCCATAACATTTTGAAACCTCTGCATAAATTACTGTACAATATTGCAGGTAGATTTATTTTGCCAAGAAACTCCAAACGAAGTGAAGTAAGTTTACATGATGCTACATTGATCTATTGCATGGCTAATCATATAAAGATAAATTTTCCATCTTTGATGATTTCTCATTTGTCCGATTGTATTGAAAGGAAGAATTTTGTTGGATATGGAGGGTTGCTGACTTGGATTTTCAGAAAATTTGATGTCCCGTTGGAAGGGTTGGAGTTCCCAATGGGCCCCAATATGAAAATAGGTGCTAAATGCCTGCAAAATTTGCACCTCAAGTTAAATGGTGAAGGGATGTTAATACATGAATTAGAGGAAGTTGTTGAAGTAGGATCTGATGAGGAAGGGATTGAGGAAGAAGAAGAAAAATTGAGGGAAGAAGGAAAAGAGGAAAAATAACAAGAGCCTGTTCCCACTAAAATAGGAGAAGAAGAGGAACAGGAAGGAGAAGCTAGTAAGGGGGAAGCAGAACAGGAGGAAGCCTTAGGAGAAGATGCTCATCACAATCTCTGTACTGATTCAACTGATGAAGAGATAGTGATAGCATTAAGGAGAAAGGCTAAATCTGTTCAAAGGAAGAGTAGGAGGTTAGCTTCAAAACGAAAGGCTACAATGGTTGATGATACCACTTTTGAGACCATGCCTGAATCCACATCAAATGAACCTCCCTCTCCCAAGCCAACCACATCACCACCACATTACAATCCATCACCACCTCCATCACCAATACAGTCTACACCACCACCTTTTCATTCCAACACCTCACCAGATGTAGGTTGTACTAACAATGATTCTGATCCTGCAGCTTCTTTAGACTCTATCCTCTCCAAGCTAAATGATCTCCATTCTCACTTTGTTGAATTTCGAGATGAAACTCGAGTCTCCCTTGCTTCAATTGTTGATCAGCTTAACCAGATGGAACAACGTCTTGGTGCCAAGCTGAACATAGTGGAAGTACAGACTGAGTACATTGATGAAGAAGAGACTGTTTCCTAATTCCTCTTTCCATAAATTTTAATGATTTGTTGGCTGTAACACTTATCAAACAATTTCTCCTTTTGTTTTTGTACCATCTGGGGTACAAGTTTGTATGTGAACACCTGCTACTATTTCTTTTCTTGTTTTTATGGTCTGTAATGATTAACTCTGTGCAGATTTGAATTGCTTTTCATGGCACTTACTTTCATTTGTTGTTTCTTGCTTTCATCACTGACAAATCTATATGGTTTGTGCTGAGGTTTGATGCCCCCCAGTTCTTTTTGATTGATGACAAAAGGGGGAAGATATGCACAAACTTAAGAGAAGCTGGCTGTGAATACACAGTCTCCTATCTTGACTGATTTATATTGCTCTATAATGGAAGAGTTTATTGCATATCTGTGATTTGTATAACTGTGATTTACTGTGATTTGTGATTATGAAAATGATTTGTGATCTGCTAGGCTTAAAATCATTATCTATGTTGATCTATGTTGTTAAGTTTAATTGTTCTAAATTTGTTTAATTACTTACTAATTTGTGTTAGTTTAATTATTTTGTTTATATATTTTTGGATGTTATGTTTTTGTATGGAGAAAATTGTTCTACTATGAATGCTTGGTAAATTATATTGTAACGAGTTAATTTACTAAGTTATTTGGAGTTACTTTAATCTCTAGTATACTCTAAGAATTTTGTTTTACTCTATCTTACTTAAGTTTGTTTAGAAAGTTTGTCTTCATCAAAAAGGGGGAATTTGTTGGCCTCTTAGGTTTTGATGACGACTTCACTTTTAAATAAACAAACATGTTTTAGAGATTGTTTTGTAGGTGAATATCCGATTGTGTTAATCGTTGATGAAGCCTATGACTTGGTTCGTAGAAGCTGTATGTGTCTTGAATATCCAAGAAATTGGACAATTGCTTTAGAAGTCAGCTTACTGTTCCTAAAGTTAACATTCTGACGAAAGTTGTAGATGGAGACAGTACGCTGTTCCCCACGATACAGGTCTGGAGAAGACATTGATTGGAAGTTACGAAAATTATGTTTTCTGTTTTTAGTTAATGTAAAAGACTAAAAGTTTAATTAGTTGCTTAATTAAATTAATTTATTAATTGGCAAAAAGTTTTTTTTAAACGCCTAAAAATATGGAGAAGACTTATTCTTCATTTTGAATGAGTCTCCTTTAAATTTGGACGGCTAAAAGACTTATTCTTTATCCTGAATGAGTCTCCTTTGATTTAGGATCTCTTAGTGACTCATGTACCATTAACCGTACAAGAAAAAAAACCGTAACTTGTATTTGGTAAAACCTCAGCCTATTCACCACCTTTACTTTCAATAACTTCCCCTTTCCGTTTGGGATCAAGTAAGTAAATGGAAGTCATGGGGTGAGTGCACTAATGGCTGTTCCCTGTATAAATAAGGGAAGCTACGATCAAGCCAAGTATGAATCCAAGAGTGTCCATTTAAGGGAGATCATTTAAGAAAAATATTTTCTGTTTTCCAATGTCAATTAATTTATATTTTTCTTAAGTAATTATTTTAATTTTTAATCTTCTTGAGAATTGGCCTTGTAAGGGTAATTGAGTGTTTTGTTGTAACTAGACTTAAGGGAAGTCTAGGGGAATAGAGAAGCTTCAAGAGAAGCGTGAGAAGAGAAAGAGAAGGAGAAAAAGAAGAGAAGAGAAGTAGGCCTAGAGTAGAGAAGCTTCAAGTAAAGCATATTGTTTTATGTAATTGTATTTGATTGCGTAAAACATAGTGAGAATTTTGAAATCCCGGGGGGTCGTGATTTTTCCTTCTTATTAGGCCAAGAAGGTTTCCGCGTAAAATCTTTGTCTCCTTTTATTATTTTTCTTTTCGTTTTGAGTTTAAGTTCTATTCTTTTCTTGATACAATTCCGCAAAAATTAGAGGCAAAAATCTTAAACTTAATACACAACAATTCACCCCCCTCTTGTTGAATTCGATCATCTATTAGCATTCCTACATATATATATATATATATATATA